>NW_013669375.1:64977-81881 GCF_000517525.1 Limulus polyphemus
GGTGAATATTAAGATATTTTTGTAACAAGATATCTCTACTTATAGAATAATTTTGTTAACAAGATATCTCTACTTATAGAATATTTTGTTTTAGACTCAAATGACTTAATATATGAAATACGAGAGAACAGCACGACTTAATATATTTGTTTTAGAAATAAATTAGCGACAATTCTTTATTAATAGAGATTACACCTTCCGACATTATTTAACTTAGACTGTGTTTTGTTTAAGAATTAAATATATAAATGAACACAGATTACCATCTTGAAGCAGAACAGTTGTACAAATACTTGCAATATGTTTTGCCTCCCAGTGGCAGAGCCGTAAACATACGAACTTATAACGCTCAAAATCAGGTTTTGATACCTGCGGTAGGCACGGTACAGATAGCCCATTGTGTAGCTTAGCTGTATACTTAAACACTTGATGTATTGTTTTAACATGCAAAATTATTGGATCTTATGTAGAATGTTTATATATTTGATTCTATGAATTTTACTCTACAATATGGACTATTATTAGATATTATATCCATACATTGTCCTAAGGAATGTCAATCAGTTGAAGAAAAAAATAAATTTTAAACATTTCCTTAAATAGTGACAACGCCAACAATACATCAGATTTCGTACTAGAGGATATTCTCTTCAGTAAACAACTAAGAAAAAATATCGTTCACACGAAAAGGATAATCAGATAAAATGGAACTTTAAAAGTTGCGTTTATGTTTGTTCATTGTGGGGTTTTACTTAAAGGACAATGTTAACCTTGCTATAAATTGATACGCATTGTCATAGTGTATAGTTAATGACTGTGGAAAATATGTACATACATTAATATAGAAAAAATCACACTACTTTACATATGCTAATCACTATATTATTTGCACTTTCAGTCAAAGAAACAGGGTAACTACAGACCATAACATTTTGTGTATTTTTACTTTATTATTTTTGTAATGCAGCCGAACTGCACGTGCATCAAATGGGTAAACATTTGAGTCGTATGAGTTTTAGTGAATTTTCTTATATTTTATTGTCAGAACAAGTTATTCAAATGTTAGCTATCTATGTTGGTTTAAAGTTATCATCATTAATAGAAACACAATGAATTACAGTATAATTTATTGTATGGTCTCTTTAAACACGAATTCTCAGTTGGTTCAAAACATTGGTTTATTGAACTTTGTTATCCGTTGCGTATTTGTAGCGGCTTTTAAAAATGTTTTAAAAACACTAAATATGAAAAGAAGTTATAAAAATCACTGAATAATTTTACATGAAATTAGTAGAAAAACATTCCAGAAATAAATTTAAAAAATTGTTTTTTAATTATCTATTTGATTACAACGTTTCGGGCAGAGCCTTTCTTCGGGTTTACATTGTGTAATTATACTGTTAAACTTCCGCTGGAGATACAAGATTATATACTTTTACACAGTTATATGTAACTAGTATTTTAGGAATGATTTATTGGGTATCTTGCGATCAACAAGAGAATATGTTTTTAATTATCTCGTGAAGATCTTGAATGGAAATAAACTGCTTTAGCATCTTCACATAAGTCAAATACAAACACGTAGAAACAAGTGGATTCAGCCGATCTCGAGGTGTAAGCATTCCGAACATTCTATCTTTTTCCACCCTCTGGTGACAAACTGACATATGTATTTTAAATAAAGCAATAGGTTTAAAACAAATATATCATATACTAAAACTGTACCTAAATTTGTTAACAATTTACGTAAGCAGTTTTTGCACACAAAAAAAATTAAAAGGTGGCACCATGGTTAAAATAGTGGAACCAGCTCTATTAGATGCATGTAAGTATCAGTTTATTCGCAGATCTTAAGAACGTGTTTTACCCATTTTCAATGATTCCTTCTAATTTTAAGTTGTCGATATAAAATCAATCTTATCAAACGTTTCCTAAAAAATATAATTACTTTATTACACCTGCTGTCCTTAAATATTGCATAGAACTAAAGTTGAGTTTTAAATGTTAACAATTAGCCACCTATCTAAACTTTTGTTAAATTTATAGTTTTGTGGAATTATAAAAACTTGCGAATGGAAGCAAAGAAAAAATGTTATAATATGTCAAAAATAAGTTTCGAAATATAACGTTCATAAAAAAAATCACGCGATTAGATTATCTGCTGAAACCGCTCTAACATTATGCCCTTTAAAACTACCTGTAATTGGTAAATTTCATTATTTCTGGGAATTGAAAATGTTCATTTTAAGGTGAAACAAATAGTTTATTTTGGAATTCAAACACTTATATGGTGGTGGGTTAACGTAAGTTAATGTAAGTGGGTTATAACTTTCACTTAATGTAAGTCTATAGAAAGTCTTAACTGTCAATTTAATATCACATATCAAGTTACTTGTTGTGCATTATAAATATTTGACTATTTTTTAACATATTAATATGAATTATTATATCAACAGCAAGCTAAATATGGTTTACAGCGTTGGTATAAATGTTTAGTAGACAATAACGCATTTATTTTTTTAGTAGATTGCCCGTCACGTACTTTCGCAGTTATCAAGATTGTATTTGCTTGTTGATTTTATTACTCAATCTAACATCATGTTCTTCAAAAAACACTTTTATAAAATATATACATACGTACATCAAAAAGAAAAAAAATGTTTGGTGTGAGAGCTTTGAATAACTACAGAAACAACATCATATTTTTTAGGTTTGTTTGTTTGTTTTTAATTATGCACAAAGCTACACAAGGGCTATCTGTGCTCTGCCTACCACGAGTATCAAAACCCGGTTTCTAGCGTTGTAAGTCCGCAGACACACCGCTGTGCCACTGGGGGGCATTTTTTTTTATGTATATTATGCTACAGCATGTACATAGATAAATAAAAATAAAGGAAACGACTTTTGAACAATGAAATATAAAGCTTTATTAGTCACTTACGCTGACTCATAGTGTCCTGATGATGGTAATTGTGTTACCGAAACTACTCGGCTTAAATATTTGTTTGCTTTAGCGCAAAGCTATACAATAGGCTACCTGCGCTCTGTCAACCGCGGATAATCTAGCCCCAGATTTTAGCGATGAAACCCGCAAATTTACCGCTGACCCATTTTGTCAGAAATTTTCATTTTCTTCTTTTTATTTATCTATATATAGAAATATCTTTATTGCTTTGGTATTTATTTTTAGATGTATATAATACTAGCAGATGTACGTTGAAACAATTCAACGGTAATTTTCTTAAAAACAGTAATGTATAAATATAAAACGTGCAGTCAACCCAATCTCTTGGATCAGAGCGTATATGCAATATGATTGTCTGGTGGGTGGTTTACAACCATATTTAGTCGTTCCATATGTTATTTGAATAAGGAAAATTGTGTTTGTTTTCAAGCAAAGGATACTGACTGCAATGCGCTGTGGGCAAAAATGTTTGGGTTTAATGCAATTGGTGCATTAAGCACAATAGAGCGCTCAGGTTCGCTAAGTAGCCGCGGGTTTTTTTTTCGCCAAATGCCACCGTTCCTTGTCATTTTACTGAGCACAAGAAAAGTCTGCTACTGAAGTGTTAGCTTTTAGACAGTTGTCATTTCTATAGGAAATGTCAAAGGGGAGATATTCAATTCAATTCGTATCAATCTATTCAACATAGTACAATAAAATCATGCATGTATATAATATCGACACGAAAAAATAAATGAAAAATATTTTAACTGAACAACAACAAATATATGCGTTACTCTCTTTATGCGTTTTTTTTTCGTTCATGCTCCTACCTTTCAAATGTTTCTTTCAATCAAAAAGTCGGATTTTTGTTCTTAGTAACTTATCTTTTTTCTCATATTGGTGCCCCCCAATGGTACAGCAGTGTGTCTGTGGACTTACAACGCTAGAAATCGGGTTTCGATACCCGTGGTGGGCAGAGCACATATAGCCCCTTGTGTAGTTTTGTGCTTAACTTTAAACAAACAAAAACTCGTGTTGATAGTTCAGCACATATGCAGACTGAACGATCGATGTTCATAGCGATATGAAGTTTTAGAAATTGCAAAAAACGAAGAAATTTCCTGCAATACACTCTTGAAAAGAAACATTTTGATATATATATATAATTATTTTTCTATACGATTAACCGTTCAGGAGATACAGAGAGTGACCGATAGACATACATTTGACTATTATAAATGGGCAGTCCCGTACGTCTCAATGTATTGAGTGCACTTGTGGTAGCAGGTATGGTTGGGTGGCTGGAAGCTCTTTCTCTGATCAGTAATTCAATGACAATGCCTTGTTCAAATTATTCAGGTTTCTGTGACAATGTTTTGTATTATTTGATTAGTTGCTATATTATTTTAATTAATATTATAATATAAAATCTAAAAATTTCGGATCCATCAATAAATGATGAATTTGCAATGGTAAAAGTCACCAATTTCCTGATATTAAAGCCTTTGATTAGGACCTAGAAATTGTATTTTAAATATTTCAACTTACAGTTCTTCGGGTAATATTTCATCAGTACACCATAATTCATAAAATTAAGTCTTGTAATTTCCAAATAAGTGTATTAACATAGGAAAATACAAGTTTAATATTGTAATTTCCAAATAAGTGTATTAACATAGGAAAATACAAGTTTGATATTGTAATTTCTAAATAAGTGTATTAACATAGGAAAATACAAGTTTAATATTGTAATTTCCAAATAAGTGTATTAACATAGGAAAATACAAGTTTAATATTGGAATCTCCAAATAAGTGTATTAACATTAAGGACTTAGTAAAAAATATGAAAAATCAATGGTTTACGTGTTGCATGACTTCAGTTCGAATAAAGCTTATCCAAGTTAAGTGATCTGGAAGATGTTATTCAGTGTAAATGATAAAATTTGGTGTTATACTTTCGTGTTGTTATTTAAAAATATAATACTTGACACCTAATAGTCTTCTAATCGCCTTATATCAGCAATAGCAAAAAAAAAAACTTTATTCACCAAATGAAGAAAAACACTTTTATTTCTAATTGGACATTTGACAAATGTTCACAGACTGCTTGTTGAACCATTTAAAACCCCAAGAGAACCAACACGTTAAAATGAAGCATGAAACAGTGATTCAAAATAGCCACTTAACCGGGCGACATTTATTTTACATTTTCACTCAACCAACATGGGAGTCAGTACAGCGAATTTTTGTTTTTAACTACAACATCAGTTGCGAGCTTAATTATTTCCTACGCATATATATAATTACATTTATTTGTTTTATTATGCTTCTACATACATAAAGACTACGATCATCTAATTAAAAAACTATTGAAAATAATAGGTAAATTTCTATAATTATATGTTATATCTCTAATTTGGAAAAAAAGGAAGGGAAAAAAGTTGAACAAAATGACTGCGTATTTCATATACTTTCTTTTGACGAGAGGCCCAGTTTATTTTTGAATTCACCACATGTCACTGACTTAGACTAGCTTCAGGAAATATCACCCATCATCAGTAATCCTGGACAAAGAACAAAACCGAGCCTCTTTTTTTATGTTCCTTTGTGCAAGGTTACTGATGAGGGTTTGAACTCCCTGAAATCGATTTAACTTGGTGAGATGTGACGAATGCAAGGACAGACTGCGCCTCTTGATTTTAATTTTGCTAAATGTTTTCTGTTTTGATAATGCAGAATAGTTTGTCCTTTGTTTAGTAGCATAAACCATACTTATTCTTCAAATACCTTTATAGGTTAGTTGGAGTAGATAAATGACAATTTTAACACCAAAATATTGTATCTCTGTGATAGCTGCTATGATTAATAATAAGGGTATTTTACAATTTACAATAACTACCATTTTTATGTCACTGTTAATGAAGAAAAATAAAAGAAACCATTCATATTCAGTTCTCGAGAAGTCCGTCACTGGACTTTTTTAAACAGCACTAGTTCTCTTGACTATTTAATTAAATTTCAAACCACATAGACGTGTTTTGTTGTTGTTGTTTTCGATACTCTTGCAAAGCTATGCAAGAGCTATTTGTGCTAGAAGTCGGTAATTTTGAAGGCATCTAGTCAAAAGCCCCCACCGTCAATTTTTGGGTTACTCTAATCGAATATTGGGGTTTGACCGTCACTCTTAAAACAAATGCACCCACAGCCCAAAAAATACGGCAACAAGATGCCCACGTGGACTCTTGGATTCAAAGTCTGGCGCGCTAACCACTGGACCAAACCCAGTTCACTAGATTTTTTTTTTTTCAGTTAACTTAATCAAATATATTTTGACCATTTCAATTGTAAAATTGTTGCGTTTGCCTGCAGAATGATATAAGCTACAAAAATGTAGGATAAACGTATAAAAAAATCAAGGGAACAAAAAGCAACATGCTCAATTTTGTAAATGTTACTTTGATAATTAAAGTTTACTTAAAAGTGCATCATGGAGGATAAAAAACATCTGATTGCCACATCTTCTCACTAACAAAAAACGAATGGATGAAGAAAAATGACTAACTTATATTTTAAACAAAAACAAAAAGTTCTAGTCACGCCTTTTACTCTGAAGGCAGAACAACATCTGTTTCAAACTGAAAATGTAAAAAGGGTAAGCTGAAATAAATACAGACCTTGTGTTAGCTTTATTACTTGAAATAAATTAATTATTCCGACTAGAAAATATCATCCAACATATAGTAGTTTTCAAATGGTAATACTTTCAAAGAGTTGATATTTTGAGATATCAAATTAAGAGTAATAGATTTTTCTTTTGAGGCGTGGTGGATATTGAGTAGGAAGAAATTTAAAAAGGATTTTAAATTACAACGTGTATAACTTCAGTATATTTTCGACTTTACACTGAAAGTTTTATTTTTCTTGATACGCACCAGTATTATGAAGTAATATAATTAGTAAATATATTTCATAAGGAATGGTGAAGAAAAGGTTCAAATATCAGGTTTCTTGTTCTGGGTTGAGTATTAAGGAGATTTCTGGCACATTTATTTCACGTGTTTTCTTTATTCTTTATAATGTTGGCATCCGTCCAGGGGTAAAATGTCACCATTCTTATCTGCTTGTGCCACTGGAACCGGAATTATGCTCCGGTCCTATGTGCCTTTTAGGCACGGACTGATTAACGTTTTTAACTTTTCTATACTGCTGTCGCCTGGTTCTCTATAGCTGTTACATTGATCACTTTACAGTGTGGTTTTATAGCATCCTATGCTGGTGTCCTATATATATTCCTGTAGTAACCTTCATGAACATCCAACAGTGACTCATTGGATCAATATCCTCTAGCTTTTTGTGTGTGTGTGTGTGTGTAATAGTGTCTTCTTTTTCTGGTGAAATTCTTTTGCTATGCTGTTTGTTAAGACTCCTGTTTTAATTTAATGGGGTTTGTGTTCAAGGGTCACGTTAAACTACAAATAGGCGATAAATTTCTGTATTTTTATGTGGCCCAGGACTTTCTGGTCTTTATTGATGTTATATACGCATGCAAGTTTCAAGTTTCGGGTAACCATTTTGAGCTGAAGCCAAAGTTTAGATATAATTTATTAACTATTTCATAATTTAATAATTAGAAGATTAACCACATGGGAGTTCCTATTAGTTGGCTAATTAATATTCACCTGCGGTTATCACTAATACGAATAAAAACGTACATCCTTCTGAACACAAGAAGGATATACATTTATTTCTTACATCACTACAATCAAACACAGTGTCAGTTAAGGTGTGGCAAAGTCTCTTAATACACTGTAAAATATCTTATTACTACATCACTGAATTTCCTCTGGCTATCTAACTATCTATAGTAAAGGCCCTCACTATTGACAGAAGAGTTCTCTAACTCTCTGTACTAGGATATATAGTAAACCTCCCTGACTCTTTAGTAGTGTCTTCTGGCTGTCTGTATAAAACTTATTTGGCTCTCTAATAATAGTACACTTCTTCGTCTCTATAAAGTTAAGCCCTCTTTAGTAGGTTCCTCTGATTGTCTATAGTAAAGTTCTCTAACTCAGTAGTAAACCTCTTGTTTCTCTATAGTATAGTCCTCTAACTCTATGCACTAGAGTTATTTGACTATACGTATTAAGAGCCGCCGGCTCTTTACAGTAAAAGTCCTGTCCCTTAAGAGTAGAATTCTCTAACGCTCTGTAATATAGTTATTTAATTCTCTTATTAAGGGTTTCTGGCATTCAATATTAGACTCCTTTTGATCTCTATATCACATTCCTCTGGCTTTGTAAAGTAAAACTCCCTCCAGCAAAGTCCCCTGACTTATTATATTAAGACTTTCTGGCTCTCTGCACTAGATTTATTTTACTCACTATGGTTTAAGTCTCTGGTGTTCCATAGTTGAGTTCTCTAGCTTTCTAAAGCGAAGTTCTCTGACTCCATATAATAGTGACTTATGTCTCTTATGTTAGAGCTGCAGTAAAATCCTCTGATTTTTTTATATCATTAATCTATCTCTCGTACTACTGTAAAGTTCGCTTACTCTCTATAATACAGTTATTTGATTGTACAAGGGTTACACAACCCTTTAAAGTACAGACTTCCGGACTCTGTAGTAAAATTATCTGGTTCTTATAGTACAGTCCCCTAGATCTCAATATCAGAGTTCTCAATCTGACAATCTTCGATAGAGATCTTTTCTCTCTCCCTCACTCTGTAGCACTTTCCACAGTAAAATCAATTGTTTTAGTATATTCTCTCGTCGTCAGTATTAAAGCTTTCTTTTCCTGTGTAGGAGATTCCTTTTAACTGTCTCTTTTAGATTATTTTGTTTCTCTTTGTTTGTTTACTTAAAAATTTCTTAGAGAGCTTACATATCGTCTGACTGTGCATATCGTCACTAGCTTTGTGCTAATTGACTAGACGGAAGCCAGCTAGTCAACAGAAGCTCTCGCTAATTTTTGAGTTACTCCTTCTAACCGAATAGCGGGATTTTGCCATTATTTATATAGCGCAAACAATGCTCCAAAGTACGAAACACGTTTTTGCTGTAACGAGTCGCAACCCTTGAATCCTCGGATTCATAAAGTGGGCATTTTTCTCTATAGTAGAATCCTCTCATTTTTTTTTTATGGTGCCCCCTTAGTCTCCTCGGACTCTATATAGTACGTTGCTCTGGCCGTTTATAGTACAAATATGAATTCATATTTGTCATAGAAAAGGCATTTAAAAAGTTGTGTCATTTATCTGCTAGAGTATTTTTAGATCAGAAAAAAGGATCATCATAAGAAGAGAAAAATAGATACAAAAGACAAAAAAAAACAAACCAGATCATATATAAGTAGATTTATCTGCATAAGATTAATGACAGCTATTGGTTTTACGGTATCGTAATTAATGAACAGACTATTTTTGTAAATAAAACAATATACTTAATTACTATAAGTAAAACAAAGAAACGAACAAGATATGAAAAGATACTCAAGCATGTGATTCTTAAAAAGTATGAAAGAAGTAATTAATGTTAAATTTCACGCAAAACCGTATGTGATTTAGAGCTATTATTATTAACAGAAAATGGAATTGATAGTCACATTATAACTACTCTCCACGGATGAAAGGTCCAACATGTTCGGTGACAGTATTTGAACTCACGACCCGCAGATCGCGAGGCGAACGTCCTAACCACTAGGCCTAGTATTTGTGAGTTAAAAAAAGAAAAGAAATTACTATAACAGTTATTATGCATCATATATCAGTTATCGTACCTTTAGATATTTAACTATTTTTTACTATGATTTTCGAAAGTGCCGCTGAAATTGTTCACGTCAATACAGTTATATGAATTATTGTACTTTGTTTATTAATGGACCTTACAAACACCTCCTACAGGTTATTCTGGCGTTTATTATGTACACGAACGAAATTCATAAAACTTAGCATAAATAATATTTCTACACGTGTGTTTCATATAGAAAACTTTGGTGTAAAAAGTATATTCCCTCGATATTTTTCAAACCATTACTTTAGCCACATTTTCCTAATAATAAAAAAAGCAATCATCTTGAATCATTTAAGAATAAAAGTACCCCAATGATAGTTTTTTTAACTGGGGTAGCAGTACGCTAGTCTAGTTATTATGCAAGTCATTAACCCGCTTGTTGCGTTGTGTTGAAAACTGCTTGGGCCTTACCCGGATATTTAGATGATTGGCCTGTGAAGAAAGTGTTACTTTGAACTGCATACTATAAATCTTTTTTTGTTCTTCTAATAAACCCCAGGACCTAGACTACATTATGGGCACTTTGAACGCGTTTTACTGGTTCTGGATTTTGTTCCTATCTTCAGTGCTATCGTCATCTTTTAATCATGGTGTCATGTTATTCAAATAGTCTTTGAATAAAAGAAAACAAGAAAATCCCAATTTAAAAAAAGAATATATCAAATGAATTTTTTTTTTATGATTAATTATTCTCAATTTGAACAATAACAGACTATAACTGACACAGTCTGGGTGTTCTTCCCCGAATCTAAAAAGATTTCAAAATAAGTAATGATTTTTGTTTCTTTTGTTGACCATAATTAAGATTTAAAACGTGTTTAGCAGAAGCGGGTATTAACATAAAGTTTACATTTATTAAATTAACAATGATGTTTATCTCAATATAAGAATAAAAATATTGGATTAGGTTGGAAGTCGTCTATGAAATAAGTATTATGTTGCGGTCTGTAATTTAATATACTGCTTACTCATGAAACACAAGAACTATACCATGTAATTAAAAACAAATAAGATGATTAATTTGGCTTGTAATGCTTTTTAGGCTTCTGAAACATGCTTTAAAAAATAAATATTGATCTACCTACAAACGCAGGAGCTCTCAGCAACGTTTTCCACAAAACAAGATAATTTATGTTAATTTCTGGTTTCTTACTTACTCTTATAAAAGAATATATAAAAAAAACGGAACTTCGCCACTAGTAAAGGTATATTCCAGACAATAAGAGGTACAGTAAAGGTATATTCCAGACAATGAGAGGCACAGTAAAGGTATATTCCAGACAATAAGAGGTACAGTAAAGGTATATTCCAGACAATAAGAGGTACAGTAAAGGTATATTCCACACAATAAGAGGCACAGTAAAGGTATATTCCAGACAATAAGAGGCACAGTAAAGGTATATTCAAGACAATAAGAGGCACAGTAAAAAATAATCTTGTAGGATATGTTACGTTCCGTGTATTAATAATCACACAATAAAAAGCATTAATTTATTTCATATTTTTTCTAATATTTGTTTAGAGCTATGACCTTCCACTTAATATGTTTTAAAATATTTTGAACATTACCTAATTTTACACGTATTTTTCATTCATAGCTAGTATATGATGCACTTTTAAAAATTTGCAATTAGGAAAACGAAACACCTTCACATCTTATTGAATGATTCTTATCATCGTAAAGGCATATACAATACTCCTGTACATTCAATTGCAAAAGTAATCATATTATTTAGCTGAATGGAATATATTCCTGGGATATCGTGAACAGTTCATTGAATTTACTAGTTTACATATATTTGTTATTGGTTAACATATTAAAAATATGTATTGAATAACAAAGAATAGCAGCCATATTTCATTAACTGAAATCTCTCTTTGGGTCAGTAGTAAGTTTACGGACTTACATCGATAAAATTTGGGGTTTAAATCCTCGCAGTGGACAAAGCACAGATAGCTCCTTTTATAACTTCGCAGTAAAACGATAACAACAACATTAACAGTATTTAATTTCTATAGTGCATATTGGTGTATAAAAGACATATTAATACTAGCAATAAGCTACCTTATAACACCAAAACGTAGTTTTTTAAAGTAATTTAAGTTTCGCTTTACAGTTTCTTCAGGAGCGTTTCGGTTTGTGCTTTAGTGAACGCTCATGAAGAAGCTGTAAAGCGAAACGCTGAGTGTCTGATTACTTTATAAACTACATTTTGATGTTATAAGGTCGTTTGTTTCTAGTAATAACAACACTAACAGACGAAAAGCATGAACAAATCTTTAAGATTGTCACTAAGTGGTTAGCTTTAAATATTACTCGCACAACTTATTGTTGTCAAGACCATGAATATGTTGACTGACGATTACTAAAATATTTGGTATTTTCTTTTTAAGCGTCTTAACGGGTGTGATTTAACTGGTATACTCTCTTAATGTTTTACTATCGCACACAAAATTTCGAAATGGGCTATCCTCGAATGGACGTAGAAGTGGTCTTGAGCTGCAATTTAGACTTGTAGTTTCCTTTTTTTCTTTAATATAAAAACATGATTTATTAGTCTAAATTATCTATTTCGTTGATTTTTTAATACTTCTTTCGTCGTTCCGCGAAGTGATGTTTAAGATAAGAATCGTACAAACCGAACGATAAAAGATCACTATAGATTTGAAGTGTTGAAATATAACTGTCGTGTAGATTTCCGGTACAATCCTGACATCACAGACTTGTGTGTGCATGAAGGGGGACAAAAAAAACTTAACATAAAAGCTGAAATTTACTGTCAATGCCAGCCAGTTTTCTGTACAGCTATTACTGTGATTGTAATTTAAGTATATTTGTATGTATATAAGTTTTGTGTAATGCAACTAGATTGTAATAAGTTATTGATAATAAATTGTTGCTGGGTGTGCAAGAAACATATACTGGACTCAAATCGTTCTAGGTTACAGTTAACCAACAGTAAACAGTTAAAGGAAACAAGTACCATTCAACCTAGCGGAATTACGTGATATCGTGATATCCTATTTGTGATGTAGACAGGAAATCGTAGCTACTTGGATAACTAGGTAGTATTTAAGTAATCAACTACATCATTTCTGTCAAAGAGTTAAATCACATGAACTGATTTATAAATTTCAATTTTTCTTTTGTATTGTTTATTTTATCTAAGAATAACAGTTGTTGTTTTTTGTTCTACTTTATTAATATCAAGTTGTTATTTCTCTTTACATTATCTTGTTGGTTTTTATTTTTATCTAATCAAATAAAACACAAGGAGTTTATAAACACAGCACACGGGAGACTCGACGATAATCTTCAGACCTGATAATTATAAAATTTGGAGTTCAATTTCTGCAGCGGACACAGCGAAAATAGCCTGATGTGCAAATTTGTTTTGAAATCAGCGTTAGACTCTAAATTCTCAAGTTCGCGAACCAACTGATTTTTTTTCATCTCCGCGGACCACAATGAGATGTATACACTATACTACGGCTTCCTTTCGACCTTTCCACAGATCTGTTGAAGGGACCACAGACTGCGAACCGCTGCTCTTCACTACTCACTATTTTCTGCCAGAGTCTAACCCTGGTTAAACACGATCATTAGCTCTTACTGTTATTGGATTTAGCGTTTCATGATCAAAATATGATAAATGTGACTGATAGCTGTTAATCAAAATCTCAAGTTTGGTATGAATCTCTGTATGCTTCTAAGATATACGAAAATATTTTAAAAGATGCTTAGGTTAAGAAAAGTACTAGCGCTACAGATGTTTATACAACTTTCAACGTTTGATCGTGTAACGTATATAGATAGGCACATTTGATTATGTTAAGCCTTTTACAGTTGTCTCTTCCATTTTTTTTTAAACCTGACGATTTAAAAGTCACAATTAAGGATCAAATATATTAAGATTAATTGTTATTATAACGAAAACTGTTTTTCGCGCACCAGTTACTATTGAAAAGTGAGTAATTTCGACAGATAGCATTGATAGAGTTCTATTAGCCTTGAAAAATACATAACAGAGCTGTAAAAGAAGTGATGACGTTGAAGCAAACGCGGGACTGAGTGAAAGAAGGAAGTAACATCCACTTTCATCACATAAGCAGTGCACTAATGAATATCAGGCTTTTTTTCGAATCATATCATATTAGTTAGAAGACCCATCGGGGGTAAAGTAACACTAAAACGGTGTCAATTTCATCATATTAAAAGAAACATCGAGAAGAAAATGACACTAAAACAGTGTCATTTTCAATGACTAATCATGCAAGTTTTTGGCATGACCATAGATGTGAACTGTATTCGTTTGTTATTACGCATCCTATAATGTGTCGTATTACTTAAGCGTATCGTAATCACATAAGCTTAGTGCGAATTCAAAAGAACTGCTTTGTGAAAAACTGTCAAAAATGTACAACCGAAATTTAATAGATTTGATGAAAGTTTTTACTAATAAACCGCAACCCAGAGTCAATAAATCATGGTACAGTTTCGTTGCTAGTTTGTTCTTCATTTTCTCTTGAGTCATGCTTTTATCTGATAATAGTTATATCGTTGATATTTTCACGAAAGTACCACTTTTTTTCTCAAGCAAAGCATAGACATTTTATGTCTGGTTGGAATAGTTTCCAGAGGTGGCCTGAATACTCTGAATTCTTTATAAATTAAAATCGTTACTAAAATAGAATCGTCTTGCATTTATTTAATAGTTTAAAGAGTATGTACAATGGATGGCGTTGCTATAAATGGACTTACAACAAATAATCTTATTTTTTCAACTATTTATGAAACCTAAGTTTAGTGTTGTATTTTATCAACACTGTGGTTCAAGTGACTGAAATCATTTTAATTGTTTTATTCACTCTTAATATAAAACAATTTGTCTTTCAAGCACAGTACCGAGTTCGATGTGTACTCGATAAAACACATCCTCCCGCTTGCTAGGCCTAGGAAGAAATGTTTAGTTTAATATATACGTCCCTTCCCCATGAGAAAACGATTAATACTCAGTATATACAGACTGGTTAGAATTAAGTAATGGTCAGAACTGACCTAGTACCCACCACACTTCCCGAAACTTCCCGTACTATTAAACTTAATCTTGATATTTCTTATGTTTCGGTGACATAGAATGTCAATAATATATAACAAATTATAATTGTTATTTTCACGTCAAGCCATTAACATTACATCAACATTACCCCAAAATCAGCAAACTTGTCTTCAATTGGTACTCAGTTTTTCTCAAATACATATATACATGTACATTCATACACATACATACATATATATGTTTTTATCTACAAACATTCACATGTTAGGTAAAGCAAAAAGAACTTCTTCACCCTGGAGACGTTAGTACGATTGTTCTGTGCATTCAAAAGACTGGTTTGTTGTGAATTTCGTGCAAAGCTACACGAGGCCTATCTGCACTAGCCGTCCTTAATTTAGCAGAGAAAGACTAGAGGGAAGCAGCTAGTCATCACCACCCACCGCCAACTTTTGGGCTACTCTTTTTACCAATGAACAGAGGGATTGACCGCACATTATAACGCCCCACGGCAAAATGGGCGAGCATGTTTGGGCGCGGGGATTCTAACCCGCGACCATCAGATTGTGAGTCAAGCGCCCTAACCACGTGGCCATGCCGGGCCACATTTAGAAGAATTGTTCTATTCCACGTACATCTCACATCTTTTTGTTACTGATATCTCAAAGTTTGATTACCTATCTAAAGTACCAGTAATATATTGTCGAAATGTATTGGACTTTTCACTTTAGGTTAATTGACGGCCCTTTGTGCCGTATGTGACTGCTTTATGATAATCAAGGTTGTTTTAACTTTATTTGGTTTTTATTACAACTCAATATTGGGTTTAAAGCATTTGATAACGTTGAAGAGACAAATATAGAAGTGGTACTATTTTTTTTTCATCAGTAATTGTTGCGCATATATAGAAATATTCAGTGGAACACAAAACAGCATATATAGATATACATATATAATACTCACGAAAACTAAAAGATAATGAGATTTGATTAAATTTCTATATCTATAGGTTTACAGTTTGTCTTTACATTTAGCTTGCTTATTATAGAGAATTACATTAATCCAACCTAGGGTTTGCATGTTTATGCACCAATGATTTTTTTATGTAATAGGCCTTAATGTGAAAGGCCCAAATACTGCATAGCAAAAGGCTAGTTTTGATTGATTAGGAAAGATAACGCTAGGTTTATAATTTTTTTTATTTAATTTTTTTGTTGGTATTGTCTTTTATAAAGATTGTGCAAGCTGTTAGTAACCAGAGCCGTCGCACTGCTTCAGAAAGGCCGCACCCAGACTAAGGTGGCACAGGTCATGACGGTTGTCACAATATGTGGTCATTAGATTGCGGAGCAGATACCAGACCACAAAATAATACATCAAAAGGCCAGACAAGGTCGCATAAGGTGCTGTTGCGTCAGCAAAGTTACATGACTAGTGTGACGCCACGTTTCTAGAACTATCCTGTACCTTGGCGAATGCTCTAGCATTTACTAGACATAGGGTAGTCTGGTATATAAAAGAGGGTGACAACGTAACGGGACAATAATGTGTGTGTAGACAGTGAGTAATTGAACTGCAGTCAGAGAGAGACGTATTGTTGAAGTTAACGTTCGTTGTTATAGCGTTTGTTTTAGCGCGATTGTTGAAATTAAGTGTATCGTAAAGTTATATTCGGAAAGAATAATCCAGTTTTATTAAGTAAGGACTTGTGTCGCTAAAATTTCGTCGGAACGAAGTTACGGAAAGTTAATTAACAAACGAAGACGTAACAAATTGGTGTCAGAAAGTGGGACAAAAAAAATGGAAACGAGAAGCGGCAAATCAAACTACAGCATAGCAGACTTGATGGCTGCAATACAAGAGCAGCAAAAGAAACAAGAAGAACGAGAAAATGAACGAGAAAAGAAACAAGAAGAACGAGAAATTAAACAAGGAGAGAGATTACAGCAGTTGTTAGAGGAGAAAGAAAAGAAACAAGAAGCGAGATTACAGCAGTTGTTAGAGGAAAAAGAAAAGAAACAAGAAGAAAGATTACAGCAGTGGCAAGAAAACCTACAACAATGGCAGCTCGAACAGCAAAATAAACAAGAAGAAAGATTACAGCAGTGGC
>NW_013669375.1:82872-89796 GCF_000517525.1 Limulus polyphemus
TGAATTGTATTTTTGTGTTTGTAATTCTGTACAGTTAATTAAGTTATTGTTAATTGTTATTGGTTTATTGTATGTGGTTATTGTTCGAGACGAACAGTACTAAGGAAGGGGCAGTGTTGCGTCAGCAAAGTCACATGACTAGTGTGACGCCACGTTTCTAGAACTATCCTGTACCTTGGCGAATGCTCTAGCATTTACTAGACATAGGGTAGTCTGGTATATAAAAGAGGGTGACAACGTGATGGGACAATAATGTGTGTGTAGACAGTGAGTAATTGAACTGCAGTCAGAGAGAGACGTATTGTTGAAGTTAACGTTCGTTGTTATAGCGTTTGTTTTAGCGCGATTGTTGAAATTAAGTGTATCGTAAAGTTATATTCGGAAAGAATAAACCAGTTTTATTAAGTAAGGACTTGTGTCGCTAAAATTTCGTCGGAACGAAGTTACGGAAAGTTAATTAACAAACGGAGACGTAACAGTGCAGTAGAAGACCGATATTAGATGAATTTAGCCCTTAGAAACCGCAACAGAAGCGCCAGGAACGAGTTTCGGCAAACACTAGAGTGTATGTATATTGTTAAATGGTCAAGAATAGGCTCCATGAGGCTGACCTCAAGTTCAGGACATCTGTTAGATCCCGTTTACTAACCCCAAGGCACCGAACAGCCTTGATATCATCTGAACCCTTCAACAATGGACCCACGTACTGTTCACAGATAACAGCAGATTCTGTGTATCTTCAAGTGATCAACAGACAACCTGCTCCTACGACTGTCCAGAAGCTTAGAGTTGCCCTCATTCAGGGGTTGGCTTTACTGCCTCAACACGTTATCCGAAGTGTATCGATAATAGGAGTAGAGGAGTCATAAACAATTGAGAAGGACCCACCAGCTACTAAAAACCTATTTTATTAAGTTTTTTCTTTGACATGTGTGCTGTCAGATGTTGCCATTTTTGTTAATTTTATATTTTTGTTACTTATAAATAAATTTTTCGACTTTCTTGGTGTTGTTTATCTGTGATTTTGTAATAAACAAGTTGCGTCAATATTGAATGTCTTTCTCATTATCCTTCAATTTTTGTGAATATATATATATATATATACATGTTCCACTTTGTTATGTTTGTTAGTGTTGGTTGTGTTACTATTGTCAGACTGGAAAGGCTTCATTTCTTAATATACATTTTTACACTTAGAAAATAACACAGGTCCTCCTGCTTTGTTTAGATCTAAATCTAAACGTAATGACTTTTAAGCATAAAAACAGGTTGACTGTTAATCTGGAAGAAACTTGAAAATATTTGAACTGATGTACTCCAGCATAGATTCGAACTGTCAAGTATAAACGAGAAATGAAAAGATTATTAATAACATAGCTTACATGTTACATGAGTTTAGTAGGTAGCACACCAGTACTTTATGGAGTTTCTCTGTGTGTGTTATAGCAAAACCACATTGGGTTATCTACTTTGTCCACAGCGAGGAATCGAACTCCGGAGTTTAACGTTGCAAGTCCGTAGACTTTCTGCTATCCCACCGGGGGATCAGAGTTTATTCTAGTAATCTAAAAAACTACTGTTAAGCATTTATTTAGTTTTTTTTTTTTTCACTCATGCTAATAAGTTCATATGTACGTGGTAGATATAGGTTACATTCAGTTAAAGTAACGCATAAAATCCTCACAAAAGAAATAACAGCTCTTATCAAGAAACACAAACAAAACCAATGTTTATCGACAGATATACTTTGGAGCTATCTTCAAAGTGTCTGTACAAATATATATAGTAGTACATTTTGTCGTATGGATATAACAGTATCTACATTTACCACAGCACATTAACATCTTATTTTTGGTTATTAATCGATAAGTTTCGGGTAAAATAAAATCGCGAGAAAGAAATTTTATCTTTTCAAGCATAAATATATTATGACTAAAAAACACCAAACATTATATCATTAGAATATTGTTTTACCAATAAAACCGAATGGATATATTTGTAAGATTAACATCAAGAACTGTGTGACATGATGATAATATGGAGTTGATTCATTCATCAAGTTACTCCTCAATCTCTGGATGGGAAAGTTAAGTAGGTGTGTGAAGTAGCTACAGACTCGGATATTTCTCCATTAATCCATCTTAAGACTCTAACAGAGTATGTTCCTATGTTCTATTAATCCATCTTAAGACTCTAACAGAGTATGTTCCTATGTTCTATTAATCCATCTTAAGACTCTAACAGAGTATCTTCCTATGTTCTATTAATCCATCTTAAGACTCTAACAGAGTATGTTCCTATGTTCTATTAATCCATCTTAAGACTCTAACAGAGTATGTTCCTATGTTCTATTAATCCATCTTAGGACTCTAACAGAGTATGCTCCTATGTTCTATTGACTACTATGTTTTCAATTTTATTCTCCCCCACTTTTTTTTCTTCACTGGTATGAAATTTCCTCTATTAACTTTCAAGAGCTATCAAACACGATTCCAGTTTGCCCGTGAAGAAGAAAGGTCTATCTTTCCAAAGCGCTCGGGTTATAGGGTTTTTATCATCTTGTATCAAGAGTTCTTAAACCTACGTATTTTTTTGACATCATGAATCAAACACGTTATAAAGATCCAAGTTTCTTTCGACCAATAATAAACTTCAGAATTGTGTTTGATTTTAAATCAATGTGCAAAATCTCAATGCGATCATTATGTATCCAATTTCACCAACATTATTAAGGTTTTTATATCCACTTTTGTCAGGAAACTGTGTATACGTGATTAATCTCGTCTTATTTCTCTTTTATAACTTTTTTTCCTGTAAATGTTAGCGACAACAAGCTATCGCATTTCGGTAAAATATTGTTCTTCTATAATCCAACAGAACCCAGACTGTCAATTAATGATCGACTTAATAACAATTCTTTTTGAAATAATAGAATTTTTTTTCACGTACTTATGTTCACTACGGCATTTAAACAGAACTGAATCCTAATTGAACTCTCCGTACGAACCTAGGAAATACTTCATCATTTTGTGTGGTGGAACAATTATCCTAGTACAAAAATCAGAAAAGAGGGGCTAGAAAGAGAAAATAGGAATATTTTTGGGTAAAAGACGGTAGCTTATTCTACTTTGTAAATTTGGGTGAATTTCAAAATCTAGTTACCAAATTTTCTGTCTCTTCTACATGCTTTTAATTTTCAGTTAAATGTAGTAGCTGTAATTTACAAGATATGTTTACAAACCACACTGAACAGTGTTATAATACTCAACCAGATACCATTAATTTACCAAACATGAATAAAAATTAATTAATTTATAGATTCATTACTTAAATTATGTTAGTGTGTACATTATGATTCAATAGGGTAATGTGGACGTGTAAAGTAGGTGTTTTAACAGCTATTTTGATTAGGAACGTGTACTGTTGTATATAGATAAACAACCGTGTAATTTTGTCGTGTTGATACAGCTTTGTTTATAATTACTATAGATAGATAGATAAATGCTTAAAGTTTCTAAGTTGAAAAAAAATATATTATTTTTTTTCCACACGTTGGAAGTAGCAGTGCTTAAGTCTGATGCGAGTACTAACTTGTAGTCAGTAGCTGTCCACATTCACACAGTACTAATTGTAGTCAGTAGCTGTCCACATTCACACAGTACTAACAGCTACTGACTACAAATTAGTACTGTGTGGATGTGGACAGCTACTGACTACAAATCCACATCCACACAGTACTAACTTGTAGTCAGTAGCTGTCCACATCCACACAGTACTAACTTGTAGTCAGTAGTTGTCCACATCCACACAGTACTAACTTGTAGCTGGTAGCTGGTGGTAAGGTTCAGTGATAATATTAGTCTGAACATGAATATTTTATATACAGCAATCTGAGTAAGTCACTCATATCATTTTACAAAAATGTAGATCGTAAACTCGGTTTAGATACAATACAAACAGATATAGTAATATTGTTCTCATATGAAGTTAACAGGCAGATATAAAATAAAAAGTTAAATATATAAACCAGATATCTTACTCCCCTTATTTTTAATGAAATATAAATTAAATAGAGAAATATAATAAGGCCCATTTTTATAAATAGCTGTTTGGAGCTCATCATCTGTCAGTGCACAAAAGGTTGTCGAACATTGCACTGTAAATGAAAGAAATATCATATTTGTGTTCCGACCTTGTGGATGTCAAACGCACGAGAATGAAGTTGGCTGTCTGAATAGATTTGATGGGTGAACTATTTGTAACTAAATACTATGTATGAAAAAGCATAACATACTAAGTGTTTTATGTGTAATGAATTTTCATAATACAATGGTGTGAATAAATGACCTTGGAGATAAGGCAGATTAGAGTTTTTTCTATCTTTGAAGCCTTTCTCTAAAAGTGTAGAAGTCTGATAAATTGAATTTGTACGAGGTGTAAGTTTGTATAAGTTCACTGCATAAACAAAATAAACATAATCAAATTTTGAGTTTTCCTTATTTTTAGTTTGTAAAAATACTACTTGACTTTTCATGGATACAGCTTTGTAATTCACTAATGTTCAACAGGTCCAAATTAAATTAACAATTGTGATTCCCAATTGTTCATCTATCGTCATTACTAACGTCAAAATACATAATTTACCTAATACTTTACTACTTGAAGACAAAATGAAACTTCATGCTTCAAATACCTAAAAATGTCTAACAAATTTGCAACAATTAACACTTATTTACCAAGTTTTATAAAAGAATACGTTCAAATATATTTGTATACAATTATAAACCGAGCCCCGAATCATGGAAAAAAAATGGCTGCCACATTTTACTTCACCATTTTGAAACCTTTATAAAAAAATAAAGTTTGTTAATCTGGATAATTAGATTCAGCACATTCAAATTATCTTAAAAACATGATTACCGAATGTTATCGAAAAATGCTTCCACGTATCATAATTTCTAACTCTTTTTACTAGGCCAAATATTACTGAATAGATAAGTTTGATACATTTAATTCTTAATATATATAGTTTCAACTTAATATAATGTAACTTGAAACCATCGTGATTATTAATATCCCATAAAGTACAGACATCTTCCCAAAACAATTTTCTGATCTTTATACACACTTATCACGAATAGGAAGATCAAATAACCGAAAGTATTAAGCAAGCGATCGCCAATACCTTATCTTTAAACGACAGTAGTTTTCTACATAATCATAAAAGAACAGGTTTGTTTCTTTCAAATTTTAGTTAAACGTAGATTTACAGTTAAATAAATCATTTTCTCTTCCTTATTGCACAGAAATCAAATCCCAAACCGTAATTGGAGTATTTTAATTTGGTAAATCTACTACGTGTTTTGAATCACGATTTAAATAAACATCTACCCATAGTACTCTTGATTAACCCCAATTAATATTTGACCCCGATGATCTTCGTAACGGACAAATAGTTCGGTGAGAGAAACTAATGAATTGAGACCGTTAACAGTGGTAGGGGTATCATCAATATGGTGGACGTGTAATCACCAGTAATTATTACTAATGGGAATATCATGGACACTCTCACGAGTCATTAAACTCGGTTGTGATGGTTCATATATATAGCAGAACAGACAGTGTACATCATTGTCTAACTCTTCCAGCATCTAGACTGATACAGTAAGAAAAACATTTAGTTCTGTGCAACTAACAATAACAACGTAACCTATGAAAGCCCATTTAATAATTTATGTAACAAATCCAAAATTGCCGAAAAACATTAAACAATTACTTACGGTTAGCTCAATGAAAATCCTCGAACTGAGAGTGTATAATAAAATCCTCTGTCCTTTCTGATCCTTAGAATAGCGTAATAAATCTCATAAATGCAAGCCACTCAAAGACAGGCTGTAAACAGCAGCTTTATTCAGTGAAAAATAATCCTAAAAAATTAAATATAATAATTCCCAAGACAGAAGATACGACCAATGGCTCCCGGTCCAAAAAATATACTGATCCAGAGCCTGTCGTAGCTTACCTTGCTATCAGCAGAGAATTTAAGAGTGGCTCACCTATATACCTGGATTAACTGCAGAGGTTAATCCAGTTTTTAATACCATAGTAGAAATCGGTACTTCTCTTTTTCTATCTTATCAGTTGCTTGAGGAGAAATAATGTTATCGATATTATTTGATAACTACCTAGCTAAATTTGATCTTATTATTTATACACTATATGTTTAATACACTTACTAGCCACCGGATTTTCAAATACAAACTAATAAATATCACAAAATCAATAATAAGACTTTGGTTCAAATTATAACCTCTTCCCCCTCTTTCAGTTTCCTTCGATTAGATTTGCTCTTTTCACAAAAATATTTCTGTTTCACAGCATCGTATGTTGGAATTTACTTCTTGTAAATGTAGCTAGTGGCCAGTTGAACTACATCTTCTGCCTCTGTAGAAACGGTGTCATCAAGTACAAGTTGACATACAATAACTACCCCACCACTTAATAATTTATATGAAATAACTGAACCCGATGACAAGTGGCACACTTCAATGTTGTTGATAGTACTCTAATCGTTCTCCATAACTGCCGTGATAGAACATGAGCGTTGTAATTTCCGAGGGAAGATTATACAGTCAACTTATCGTCCCTCACCTTGCTCGACACTACTTTACTATTCACCAAATCATATTTAGTGATACGCTACATAGGATTATTTGTATCGCTTTGGATAACGGAATATAAGACATCAGGACTGGCCATGATATCCATCGACAGAATCTTAGGCAAGTTATCATCGCCCACTGATTGACCCAAAGTAATACTGTCACATTTTAATACCTTGTAAATATTAGTCTGACACAATTTCTATACTGTCACATTTAAATACCTTGTAAATATTAGTCTGACACCATTTCTATACTGTCA
>NW_013669375.1:90759-91546 GCF_000517525.1 Limulus polyphemus
CTACCTCGTAAATATTAGTCTGACACCATTTCTATACTGTCACGTTTAACTACCTCGTAAATATTAGTCTGACACCATTTCTATACTGTCACGTTTAACTACCTCGTAAATATTAGTCTGACACCATTTCTATACTGTCACGTTTAACTACCTCGTAAATATTAGTCTGACACCATTTCTATACTGTCACATTTAACTACCTCGTAAATATTAGTCTATGGAGCAATGAAACACCAAATGGTTCGTATTTTGCATGTGACAATAAAAAGACAACAAAATTTGGCAACATGGCTATATTATTGTCATATGTTTCACATGAAAAAAAGGCCAATCCCTTTAAAGATGTTACCCAGACAATGAAATCAAAAACCCTTACATTGGTCATTAACATTACACTCTAAACTTTTTGTTCTAGCAGAGTAAATAATTTCATAGCATTAAATAAAGTTGACACATTTAGAACATTACACTCTAAACTTTTTGTTCTAACAGAGTAAATAATTTCATAGCATTAAATAAAGTTGGCACACTTAGAACATTACACTCTATACTTTTTGTTCTAACATAGTAAATAATTTCATAGCATTAAATAAAGTTGGCACACTTAGAACATTACACTCTATACTTTTTGTTCTAACAGAGTAAATAATTTCATAGCATTAAATAAAGTTGGCAAACTTAGAACATTACACTCTATACTTTTGTTCTAACAGAGTAAATAATTTCATAGCATTAAATAAAGTTGGCAAACTTAGAACATTACTACTCTATACTTTTAGTTACTAAC
>NW_013669375.1:91660-102626 GCF_000517525.1 Limulus polyphemus
TTAAATAAAGTTAGGTCAACTTAGAACATTACACTCTATACTTTTTGTTCTAACAGAGTAAATAATTTCATAGACATTAAATAAAGTTGGCAAACTTAGAACATTACACTCTATACTTTTTGTTCTAACAGAGTAAATAATTTCATAGCATTAAATAAAGTTGACACACTTAGAGAGAGAGAGAATCATTTTAAAATGGTACCGTGTAAACATTAATCACCTTTCCCAGCTATATTTTTTTCGTCTATCACTATGTTTAAGTGCACAGCAGTATTCCAAGATTTGCTCCATAATTGGTTCATCATCATCATTATAACTTTGTTGAATATAACGATCGTACATAATATATATTCATCAAATTTTAATGGGCCCGGTATTCCCATGTGGTTGGGGCGCTCGACTCGCAATCTGCGGGTCGCGGTTCGAATCCCCATCCCACCAAACATGCTCATCCTTTCACCCGTGGGGGAGATATAATGGTACGGTCAATCTCATTATTCGTTGGTAAAAAGAGTAGCCCAAGAATTGGCGGTGGGTGATGATGACTAGCTGCCTTCCCTCTAGTCTTCCACTGCTAACTTGGGGACGGCTAGCGCAGATAGCCCTCGTGTAGCTTTGCGCGAAATTCAAAACAAACCATACCAAATTTTAATTCC
This sequence comes from Limulus polyphemus, assembly GCF_000517525.1. Lineage (NCBI taxonomy): Eukaryota > Metazoa > Arthropoda > Merostomata > Xiphosura > Limulidae > Limulus > Limulus polyphemus. The sequence continues at coordinate 92,317 of NW_013669375.1, forward strand.
ATTACCGAACATACTTGAACATATTGTTTGACTTTATGTGTTACGTCATGACCATCACGCCTCTTTGTAACAAATTCAAAGCAATAAGTTATTTCAACAGTGTCAACAATTGTCTCCAATATTACATAACTTGCTTTAACCTAAAATCTCTCATATATGAATTGTATAGCGTTAACTTCAAAAATGATGTTAGAACTCGTTAACTTAGTAGCTCCCATGATTTTAAACATTAGAGGCAATTGTCCAGGACTAAAATCAGCGAAAAACAAAGAAGGAAAAAAAATGTAGTCATAATTTAAACTATCAGAAACACAGAGCATACATAAATTATGTCTCACTGCTTAGTGATCATTCTACCATCTGAGATGAAGGATTAACTCTTACTTACTTACTAACTCGTTTTAATAAATCCAACTACGTTACTACCACATCTCTCTCGTATAACTCACAAAGCCAGTTACCCTTTCACCCAATTCCAGAGTTATGTGACAACTCCACGTTTTTGGTTTTTCTCATTTCTCCGAAGTGAATCCAATGTTTCTCGCACACCAAGTGTGCATGCTACCCTTCCTGATACCATAACTTTATTGGCTATTTAAATGCAAATTTCCATGTACAAATACTTAGATTATATAAAAGTAACTAACAGTGCTTCTATTATTTGGAAACACTTTGTAAGGCTCTCAATTCGCTCTACAGATTATAATGGAAATATCTGTAGAAGGTATTGGTTTACTTTACTGGAGGCTAAAGAATTAATGTGAAGAAAGTTGTATTAAATAACATAATAACCTGAAGTCCTTCAGTAGCTCAACGGTAAACTTGATGGCTCGTGACACTAAAAATCTGACTTCGATACCCGTGGTTTAGTAGCTTTGCGCTTAAACGTAAAACACATAAACATAACAACCTGAAATAAAATATAATAAAAACTATGTCGAACATAATGTAGCAGTGAAATAACTTTTAAAATATATTTTTTTAAACTTATTAAAATCACAATATGTAATTAAGGTGAAATTATAAGCATAATGGCAGATTTTTTACTATATTGTAACAGTGTAACATTAAACAAAGCAGTGTAAACCTCTTTATTAGTCTGATTTTGTTTTTAGAATTGTAAAAAAGATGTGTCATTACATTATGGTTAGTTAACAGAAACGATCCTAGAAATATAATTCGTTTCTATTGTTATTTTGTATGAATGCATGATTTAATTTGAGATTTATATTAGAAATTGTTTTGGTTACACATTATTTTTATATATAAACACCATAACTGAACTTGTTTAACGTATAGATAGTGGTTTTCGAAATGAAAACAAAAGACTAATGTATCCATTTAGCTTTTCCTCTGACAGAACAGAATGTTGTATTGTAACCAGATGCGGCAATGTGTTTACATTTATATGTATATCACTCGTAGGTCACGAATATGTACAGACTTAAAGTGTGATGAAAATGCGATTTTTTTCATGAATATTTTAAGTACGAAGGTCAATATTTTGAATTATTTGTTGATATTTAATGCACAACACATCATATAAATGTAATTCCAAAATCTTAGTCACATGTTATTAAGGTACAAAGAACAGCGCAGTCACAAAATTTATGTTATTGGCACACAGATGGTTGTATAGACAAATGACATCAGTTGAAAAATTAATTTTGATGTGTATATTTGTATGAAAAGGGTGTGCTATTTCTAACAAACACATTTATAAAAGTATTTTATGTTTTCAAAGATCTGATGTAATCAGCATCTGGCTTTATATATTCACATTATTTTTTACTTTTTTCGGTTTTTCGTTTGAAATCAATCTGAAATGCAACACTCCGGTTCACTTGAAGTACCACGTGGTACATTCCTTAATGATTTTGCGTATACACTCCCTGAGTTATGAGCTCTGCTCAGAAATACATGTTTTGATTCACCTCAGACTGAACATAAAATAGTACTAACAAAGTACTAAGCTCATTGACGTATGTAAGATACAATGTGACGTATTACAAACTTAAGCCCCGATAAGACAGTAATAGTTACGAACTTGCACTTTGTGGTTGATGAAGGGCACAAATATGCAGTTTTTTTTGCTATAATGCATGGTAATCAAATACGTCACTAACAAACATGGCAACAAAGATGATATTTGTGTCCTGTGCCTACAACAAAGATGAATTCACCTATTCTAATGCAATATCTTAGAATGTGAGGAAAATATCCACCAATTTAGAATTCTATCAAGCAGTGGTATCGCAAGTGTCAAGAGTCAGGGAACGTGTTACACAAGACAAGAGCCGCGATGGGCCGATTCCCTGGCCTGCACTGTCTCCTGGTATCACTCATCTGGACTTCTCTGAGTTTACATGAGGAGCAAAGGTAACTGATCTGGAGACAACACTACGTGAACGGATTACCGATGCAACAGCTGCTATGGCATCTGATATGCTGGCCAACACATAGATGAAAATAGAATATTGACACAATATCCTATAGGTCACAAACGGAGCACATGTAGAGGAGTGTTTATGGTGAGTAGTACGTGACAGAAATCTATATACGTGTTCTTCATTCACCATAATCTGTAGGTTCGTAACTGTTATTGTTTTGTAGAAGTTTTAGTTTGGAATACGTCGAATAATTTTCGAACACCCTGTACTGCATGTAATTCATAAACCATATAAATTCAGTGAATTAAACAACAACAACAACAAATGTTGACGATTAAGGCTTAGAGATCTCAATGCTACTTACGTTATACAATCCGAAAGCGCCTTGGTTACGATTTATCTACTAATATGTACCTTCCTGTTTCTAAGCATCATTTGTATATTGCAAGCAATATTTTGACTTTTTAATTTTTGGAGTACAGGGAAAATAGGTACAAATATGTATTCATTAGTGCAATTCCAGTAGAAAAAAAAACATACGTAGTTGCATTTTTCAACTATTGTAGAAAAAGCACAAGTTTTATGAAGCTAAGTGTTTAACATACTGACTTATACAATGAAGTTTCAAAGCTTTGTTTTCTTGACGAGTTCGAGCAAGAGTTCAATAGTTATGTTAAGTGTAATGAGAAGATCGTAATGTCGTTTTTATTAACACTTATAACAACTATCTCACTAAATGCGTGCATGATTTGGTTTACAGTTTCTCACGCAAACTTCGAATGAAAATAATATATTGGTAATGACCAGGATGGAGGAAACAGAAAACGTGAAGATTGTGAAAAAGATAACGTTAACGAAGTATCTGATCGCAGATCCTTAGTGACACAGGTCTGTTTGAGGGCTCGTATAATTTTCTAATTGAACGTGCTCTACCAGTATATACAACATGGAGAACTGTAAAGAAAAACAAATAAATATAGTTAAACACTTAATTGTTTTAATGGATATTCAACTAAGTACAAGGTTTGGTATAAAATATGGCCGGAACCATTCTTTCTGCTAATATCATAGTATTTGATTTGTTTAATATCAATAAATAGGTTTTAAAATTCAGACAAGTCAGTACGTCAAAATCGTGACTGTCATTTTGTCAAATATTTTATTTTACGAATCACAAATTATTCTGTTGATAAAAAGTAATGAAATACGTATGAATGTAAGTTACAAAGAAATAAAATATAAACAGTTATATTCACAAGCGTAGTACAGTTTCTCAAGGATTCAGGGATACTTTGATTAATTATGAAAACTGAGCTTTGTTTGTATGTGTAATATCATGTGCTATATTCCCGATCTCATTCATAGAAACCTAGGGCCATTCTCACAAGGTTTTTCGTCTTTTTTTTTTTTTTTTTGCTGAATGTGACTGGTGCGTTTGGATAGATTTTCAAGGATGAAGTACCTCAGTGCGATGATAATAAAGTTTAATATGCCTGAATGAAAGCAAACCAAGGCAAACATTGTGATACAAAATGGCATTAATTCATACTTAGAAATATCAGGCAATAATATCTTAATGCTATAGAAGAAACAAACCGTGTCGTATTTTACTGGAATGGTTATCTCCTTTTCATTACCTGCATGTTTTAGCAGAAGAGCCAGATTCCTTTTCTTCGTTGTTGATGTAACAGATTCAGCCTCAATACCGCACATGTGTAGATCTGCCAGTAGGTTGTTTGTTTAGAAGTAAAAGTAACAACAGTATATCTATAAGACGTAAAACAAATTGCATTCGAAAAAAATGAGTTTAACGTAGCAGTAGTTTCATAGAAACAGCTTCTAATCTCTCGGATTAACTAACCAGAATACCGTTAAGAAGTTCTGCGCTATTACGACAAGCAAACGACCAAGGTGAGTCCGTTAGAATTGCATCACTAAGAAGAAATTGCCGAAAAATAACAAAATCGTTGAAGACGACTTCACCATTGACGACAACACTTTATAACGTATGAAATAATAAAGCTTTAGACTGATTGACTATAAAATTAGTAAAATTTGCACTCTGGGCCGGGAGGGTGCGATAATAGATCAAGGATGGTGAAACTCACGGTCAAAGAGTGAGACTTGGTATGTCCAGTTTTTGACCTTCTTTGATAAGTCTGCAAACTTTACCAATGGTAGTTTTTGACCTTCTTTGATAAGTCTGCGAACTTTACCAATGATAGTTTCAGCCCTTTTTGAGATAATATCCAGTTTAGGGGATTTTACGTCCTCACATACAGACGGGTAGTTTTAGCTTTTCTTTGATAAGTCTGCGAACTTTACCAATGGATTGGTAAAGTTCGACAACTTATGAAAGAAGGTCAAAAACTACCATTGGTAAAGTTCGCAGACTTATCAAAGAAGGACAAAAACTACCATTAGTAAAGTTCGCCAACTTATCAAAGAAGGGCTGAAACTATCATTGGTAAAGTTCGCAGACTTATCAAAGAAGGGCAAAAACTACCATTGGTAAAGTTCGCAGACTTATCAAAGAAGGGCAAAAATTACTATTAGTAAAGTTCGCAGACTTATCAAAGAAGGGCAAAAACTACCATTGGTAAAGTTCGCAGACTTACCATCCATGAACCCATTTATCTAGAAAGTAATTGTTAGGAACTTGAAGATATCCCAGTCAACTGTGTGCTAGATAATTCACTGAGATTTTGACCTGTTAAAGAAACATAAACCACCAGTACATAAGCTGCTTCCCAGACACGTTTGTATAAAAATTCTAGGAGCCGACCAGTAACAGCAAAGGATAAAAACATGTTTTACTCATGAGAACTGGAAGTTTGTTGCATGCAACATTGAACGAGGCTTAGTTAAACTTCAAAGGCCGTAAGGATATTTTTTACCGACCACGAAGTGATAAGGACAATCGAATAGAGAACTTAGAGAAAAGATGGTTTTTTTATTGACTTTTATACTTGCGCATGTTTCTCTAATAATTGTATACTTCACAAGACGCACAGTTAAGAAAATGAAAAGTGTAGATGCTGTAAGAATAGAGTATCGACATTAAGTGTGTGAGATCAAATTCTCGGATCGCATACAGTAATAGTTTACTCTCATTATGTTTTCTGTTTACAGTAGAAATGTCGTTGTAAATCTCTGTACTTAAAGTTATGTGTCTACTAATCTAATGTGATCTGAACGTATCAACGACATAAACATCACGTCTGATGCACGGACCCTCTGTCCACAGTTTTATGTAGTGCATGAAGATTGCACCAATAAACTATAGCGTACTACAAAGCAGTGGCTACAGTAACTGTTATTAAAAGAAAACCTGCATACGAACACGTCATTTAAAACAACTGCACAAATTCAATACGTGAAAAGGTCAAACAAATAGTTAATTTTTACTCATACGAATCTCGATCATTATATCGAAGTTACAAGAGTTTGTTCAACAGGTACGTCACTCTTTTCACTGGAAAGAAAATTAAAAATCATATCTCATCAAGTTGAGCGTTCCGCCGTCAATCTACGTCGTTTCGAACAAGTTGGGCGTACCGCCGGCACTCTACGCCGTATCGAACAAGTTGAGCGTACCGCCGGCACTCTACGCCGTATCGAACAAGTTGGGCGTATCGCCGGCACTCTACGCCGTATCGAACCTACTGTAATGGAGAAGTGGGCACGTACGAGAAAATTGTTGTATACACATATTCAGTGTCCACCACGCTTTATCGCTTCTTCCCCATATCTAAGGAAGATTAGCTATTTAAGTCTGCCCAAGGTCATGTCATGTTAAATAATCATAACTTGCAGCGATCTTTACTCACCTGTTTTTGCTTGTTACAGGGGTAATCCGGGAGGGGAAGGGGACTTGTTAACTTGGATGAGCCCTAACCCTGCACATTTATACGGCGTTACTGGTGTAATGGTTTCATTAGAGGTAAGTGCTGTTATTCGCCATGCTTTCTGCGTCCTCGCTGTTAGGTTCTAATCTTGATATATAGACGGAAATAGCAGAAAGGTTATAGGACTCCGTTGTTGGCAATAGCTGCCTAACTCTAACGCCTCCAGGTCACCCGCCCCCCCCCCCCCCAGCCACTTAATGCAAGTGTTAACAGTTGCGTTTTCGACGACGTAAGTCTTCTTCTTTAGGTCTAAAAAGGGATCTAAAATCAGTTTAGTTCTTCCGGCTACGTTAATCCTAAATAATCTGCAAATAGGATTGGGAACTGAAAACCATCGAACAAAAAGACGATTGTGAGGTCAGCAAAAATTCTAAATCACGACTTTTTGTATTTGAAATGTTAATAATATGGGTCTTATTTATATATCTGTGATATTTATATATATCTGTATGTAGCTACTGTAATATTTGTATATATATCTGTATGTAGCTACTGTAATATTTATATCACATTGTCTCTTTGATACGAAAAAGTGTGAATTCAAATACATTGTTTTGTTTTGTGAAAATATTGGTAAGACCAACCATGAAAAAACGGGGACCTTTTATTAAGCATTTTTAAACCCTTGTTAAATTATTTAAAACGACAAATAATATCCTGTTATGAACATGAAGAGCAGGGAATTATTTTAAATAGTAACTTTATAACATCGTTCCGACAAGTTGTAACACTAGGCGATGTGAATACACCACTTATAACATCATTCCGACAAGTTCTAACACTAGGCGATGTGAACACATCACATATAACATCGTTCCGACAAGTTGTAACACCAGGCGATGTGAATACATCACTTATAACATTGTTCCGACAAGTTGTAACACTTGGCGATGTGAATACATCACTTATAACATTGTTCCGACAAGTTGTAACACCAGTCGATGTGAATACATCACTTATAACATCGTTCCGACAAGTTTTAACACTAGGCGATGTGAATGCATCACTTATAACATCATTCCGACAAGTTGTAAAACCAGGCGATGTGAATACATCACATATAACATCGTTCCGACAAGTTGTAACACTAGGCGATGTGAATACATCATTTATAACATTGTTCCGACAAGTTGTAAAACCAGGCGATGTGAATACATCACATATAACATCGTTCCGACAAGTTGTGAACACAATAGGCAATGTGAACACATCACATATAACATCGTTCCGACAAGTTGTAACACAAGGCATTGTGAATACATCACATATAACATCGTTCGGACAAGTTGTAACACTAGGCGATGTGAATACATCACATATAACATCGTTCGAACAAGTTGTAACACTAGGCGATGTGAATACATCACATATAACATCGTTCCGACAAGTTGTAACACTAGGCAATGTGAACACATCACATATAACATCGTTCCGACAAGTTGTAACACCAGGCGATGTGAATACATCACTTATAACATTGTTCCGACAAGTTGTAACACTAGGCGATGTGAATACATCACTTATAACATCGTTCCAACAAGTTGTAACACTTGGCGATGTGAATGCATCACTTATAACATCATTCCGACAAGTTGTAACACTAGGCGATGTGAATACATCACTTATAACATCGTTCCGACAAGTTGTAACACCTGGCGATGTGAATAAATTACATATAACATCGTTCAGACAAGTTGTAACACTAGGCAATGTGAATGCACCACTTATAACATCATTCCGACAAGTTGTAACACCAGGCGATGTGAATACATCGCTTATAACATTGTTCCGACATGTTGTAATACTAGGCAATGTGAATGCATCACTTATAACATTGTTCCGACAAGTTGTAACACCAGGCGATGTGAATGTTAACAATCTTTTTAAACACATACTCGATCAAGAGGTTTTTGTGTTGTTGTTTTTTGGATGAAGTTCCAAAAGTGACTTTAATTTGTTTGCTTATTATATTTTTTATATTTATTTGTTATTTTTCGCATTAAATTTCGACAAGCTATTTAAAGCATTGATTAACTAAAGCTAAAGCATTGAACTTTATTTATTTTAGATAAATATATTATCGTATTGTTTGTTCCAGTAAGCATTGCTATATATCACTATATGCGTCGTCGAAAAAGTCTTCTCTCGGCTTATTTTGCATGTTTATTTACTTTGCTGTTGAAGTTTTCGGCCACTTTGCAATAAACATGTTCAAGCACGTGACAAGTTCGCACGTCAGAAATGTGCATCGTGAACTTATTTGAACAGTATAGTCGCCGAGTGTAAAATAATTCAATGTTAGTCTACCTGTCACTAAGCCAAAAGATAGAGCTATAAATTAGCCAAAAGTATCTAGCCCAAAGTAAATAAACGTAAAGTATACATCTATATAATTAAAAACTAAAGTGTGAGCGTGCGTGATAAGCTTTTTAAACTTCATTAAACCATGCAAAAATAAAATTAGGAGTATAGAAATATGCGTAAGATAGGGGTGGGTGTAGATAGCACTATGCAGTGCACAAGTATTAGGAAGAGGCATTTGGAGGAGTGGGGTTATTATCTCATCTGAGACAGCATTGTTTATATGTTAAGGTTTCGGGTATGGGAATATCTTTATTAGTTATTAGACACTTATGAGTACCGTCACTTTGTTGAGTTTAATCATCGCCCCCGATAACCAGATTTTGTGATTGTCTTTAGATCTGGTTTCACTTACGAGATAAATCGATCGTTTTTTTTTATTTTTAATAACATCGTTCGTTTTAAAGTGTCTTTTGTACTAAAGGTGTTTGGTGGGTGTCGCGCGTTGTGGAATAGGTTCAACCTTGCAGTCTACGTACCTAACCTTATACATGAGTAGTCTAAGCAGGTCACGAGGTTTCTCCCTAGTTCTTACTAATCGCTTTAGTTATGTGTCATGTGCTAACTTCTATTTTTTTACGCCATTTTCTTTCTCGTCACAATTCACTTACCAATATCAAACCCACGTTTATTATGATTTTTTGTTTAATTTCTAATTTTGATACACAATCAGTTAATAGTCAGTGATCACAATATCTACCATACAACCCGACAAGTCCTATCAGAACTTGTTTGTAAACTCATCTAATGAATCCGTACACTAAATAAAAAAATAGTTAATTTCTGGAACTATATAACTATTAAAACCGATTATACACAATAAGGAAATAGAACATGTACATGTCTTGAATCATAGATACATTTTAAACACGGATGGAAAAGTAATTTATAGGAAAATTGGCAATTTTTTAATGAAAAAGTTTGTTTGTTTGTAATTAAGCACAAAGTTACACAATGGGCTATCGGTGCTCTGCCCACAACGGGTATCTAAACCCGGATCATAGCGTTGTAAGTCCGCAGACATACCGCTGTGCCTCTGGGGGCTAATGAGAAAGACACGGTTCACTTTGTGGTAATGACAACTTGGGTGAAACAATAACGACTAAGTTTCGTTTTACAGTTTCTCATCCTGTTTAGATATTCAACGCATTATAAGATACAATAAGCCATTATCCTCTATTTAAAGAGAAGAAATCTACTTTAGTCATGTACTCGTTGATCTTACAAAATAACTGGTTACAATACTGTGATAACTAGTGACAAATTTTCACGCTTACATATTGAACACGTCATCATTTGGAGTAGAAGGGGTAAAATAAAAAGCTCCACATTTCCAAGAATTAATATCGTCTATTTCCATTTTTCGCTGAAAACACCTACTTAAAACATTTCTTGGAGTATCAGCACCGATAAAATAACCAATGATTAACGTAAATCCGTACTCATGATATAGAAAAAAATCATTTATACAAATATTCTTCTAAATTTATTCTATTTTAATTTTTCAGTCAAAAATGTGAACTAGAATAAGGTCTTGTAACCTGTCATTTAACAAAATGTGAACTAGAATAAGGTCTTGTAACCTGTCATTTAACAAAATGTGAACTAGAATAAGGTCTTGTAACCTGTCATTTAACTAAAATAGTGAACT
>NW_013669375.1:102796-110385 GCF_000517525.1 Limulus polyphemus
ACCTATGTTATAACTAACAATGTAGAACTAAGTAAGTAACGTTACTTACGTAACCTAGTTACTAACTTAAACAAATGTAGTAACTAGAATAACGGTCTTACGTAACCTGTACATTTAACAAAATGTGAACTAGAATAAGGTCTTGTAACCTGTCATTTAACAAAATGTGAACTAGAATAAGGTCTTGTAACCTGTCATTTAACAAAATGTGAACTAGAATAAAGTTTTGTAACCTGTCATTTAACAAAATAAAATGTTTTATTAGTTCCTCTAAAAGACTCCTAAAAGCCACATGACTCAGATCATCATACATTGTATATTCCCCAACAGGATTTCCACACGCATATCATACTATAACACTTCAAAATTAAATATGGTAAATGTAAAGAAAACTAAACATTTATGAGATGGACTTTACTCCATTCTATGAGAATGTCATAGTTAATATGTTATAGAACAAATGAATTAACTTAAGAACACACTTACATACAAGGTTAACAATGAAAACTGATGTGCGTTATTAGTATATATACAGGAAATCATTAAATACAGAGACGAAGCAATGATACGATAACAGAGCTTGACACTTGAAGAAAACACGTAGAATGCTTTCCTTAAACATTTAGTTAACAGCCTTCTTAGCAAACTAAACACACACGTCTAAAAACTCGTCTTGTAATTATTTATGTGCATAAATACAATTTCCAAAATAATAGAAAACTATCTTTAAGACAAGGCAGTGGATACATCTGATCCAAGTGTTTCTTTAATTATGAAAAACCATCATATGCTGGTCTGTTTTTGTTTTTAACTCCTTTCTCTATGAAGTTTTCAGAGAGAGAGAGCAAGAAAAAAAAACTCTTCGGATATTACATAATTGCTTTAATGATGCAGCTGGTTGTGAGACTTTAAAGATGCGCAAAAGATAAGGACTTGCTCATTACAGCTTTGGATTACTGCAGTTATTAAAATTACGTCAGATGGAAATGCTCAATAAAAGTTTCTATTATATATATATATATAGTGAGGATTTTCATGCTTATATGTATATATATATATAACTTTGGTGTTACACATTCGACGAAACGCTACTGAAAATTTCATACCGATTCCAAACATGCGCAAAGAGTTAATTTTTTATTGTATGCGTTAGAAATTGCGTTATAACACATGGGTTTCTCACAGTAGCGGTTTATTAATTTATTTCGTGAACCACATTTGATTTTTGATTTTGGTTATGAAGTATAAATGGGGCTATAGGTCACGAACGGTTCATCGTAGACAAATAAAACCTGAGATTTAGATGTAAGATGTATAAACCTCAAGGTCCCTCTGAAACCATGTGCCACTTTTATTTAGTTACGATATGTACCCCGCTCACAGCATTAATTATATTCCATCTTTATACAACCCGATGAAGTGCTGGTTGAAGCTGACCTAAATGGGACTAATATAGTTCTTACTGAATGACATCACGTCGATCATCATAACTGGCGCTAGATTTCATTGCTACAGAAAACAAAGAGTTCTTCCTTTTGCTCAGCAGTATCTCCTCGTTGCTGTACTGGAATTGTTAGTATTAGGTTTTGAACATTGGATCACTGCGGTTCCTGGCTATGTTTGTAGCCTCATAGTGAAGGTTATATTTAAATCGGTCAATGATAGTGCTCAATATTTATATTTTCAATAGAGTATGACAGACAGCCCTTACTATATATTTTTTTGTTTTTCTTCTTCTACATATCCCTTTCATCTTTTAGTTCCTTTTTCTCAAAACCAAGTGTAAACTTAAAAGCGCTTCAAATTCCTATAGAAAGCACTTCACATTGCTACATATGAAAGATGAAAGAAATGTGTATAAAAACCCAAGTTAAGTTATTCAAAATCACAACAAAAGACATTTTGGTGGAGGAAACTCGTTTCTTTACTTCTTAGTATAACAATGGTTTGCTGGATGCCATAAAAGTAATTAACTGAATTTTAACACTGGATTTCGTCTCCAACTTGAGTAGATTGTTTAGGCTAGATTTTTATTTCAGCAGTATGTCTACAGATTTTTAACGATAAAAATTGGGGTTCGATTTCCCGCGGTGGAAGCAACAAATAAACCAATGGGGCTTTGCTATAAAACAAACTCATCTTATTTGAATTATCTATTCTCTCGGTTTTGCTATCGGGAAATATTAACCCAGGAATGAATTGTATTTCTAGATATTATCTGTGTATATTATTAACATTTCAAACTAAATTATTTCAAAATAGCTGTACTTCGAGTGCCGAATTAGGTTTTAGATCTGTTAAACAGAAGCACTCGATCATATAAACTAAGTTGATTTGGACAGCAGTGTTTCAAAAAACATATGTACTAGTAGTAATACATAACCTCTCTTCCTTGTTATCAAATCATTCTATAAGTATTACCTATACGAGCTTTTACTTGGTATTTAGCTGCTTATATAGGTAGGGTTGTGATTTAAAACGTACTGCGTAAATAAAATCATACACTGGTCTATCAGGATAAGCAGAATGTTTTTTTTTCTTCTTATTATCTTTGTTAATCAGAACATATGAATTTCAAGTAGATAAATAATAGTGTTTCTTGACTTACTAATTACCTGTTCATAATTTCGATATCTCACAAGTTAATATACAAGCTTTAATCATTGCAAATAATCAGTTAATACCATTTTTATTATTTTCCTAAACTTCTAGTTTTTTGGTACAGATGGCGTATCAATAAAGTCCAAAATTTAAATCATGTATTTTCCTTGAACTTCACGATATTTCTAAAAGTATTCTAGCTGCATGCTGAAGTATTTGCTAATTATATTTCTTTGACACTTAAGACAATAAATTATTTTTTATTATAACTTCAATACCATACATAGATAAAGTGTTTCCAAAAAATCAGGATAACGACACAAGGGAATGACATGAAAAGAAAACATAAAGTGTAATAAAAAACAACCAGAAACTTATACACGTGTCTTGATAACGTGATGAAATAAGAAAAGAAAAAAAAAATTGCACGGAAAAATCTGAAGTTCTTTTAGTAAAAGACTTGAAAAAATAAACGTTTTAATAGCAGTGTTCATTCTCTGAAATATTACAATAAAAGTCGCCATTATAACGAACTGTAACTTGATAAAGTCATTGACCTTCAACGTCGGTTATAAAGGAAATCCAATGAAGCTGTGACGTCAGCACTCAACAATCTAAATTACTCTATCTAAAACAAACTAAGTGGAACCTCCTCTTTTGTAATTATATCTGCCTAACTAATATACGGTATTTTTTAGAATGAAGTAGAAGCTGGTATTCACATAGCAAATATTTCCTGTGTGCTACGTTTGTACTCAACCTAAGATTTCACAAATAACTATTATTATAGTTTATCGATGTAGCGCACAGCTAATTCAGAATTGATAAATGCGTAATTAACTAACGCAGAGCAGCAAAACAAAATACAGTATACAAGGAACACAATAATTAAAACACCACGCGACTTTATTTCTTGCCAATGGTGACGATCGTATTTGCTCGAATATAATGCGCACCCAATTGAAGGAAATTTATTTTTATACACATCAGTTGTACAAAATGTATTAAAACGTTTCTAAATACAGTAAATAACTATCGATGTATTAAACATTTTTTGGAAATCTTTCATTGATTTTTTTTTACGTGTCCATCTTACAAAATTTATTGAAAAGTTTATACCTGGTAATACACTAAGCTAATCATTGATTTTCAGATAAATCTTCGTCATCGCTAGAATTGTCGTTACCATCGGATTTACGTCCTTGAGCCTTTGCTTCATCCTCTTCTGATCCCCACAGCATGTCGTCATCTGTCTCATCAATCGCATTGGATATGCAATATTTTTTGAAAACCTTTAATGATGCTTTAATGATTTTCGGTGGTAGCTTCTGGTAAAATACCTAAAAAAAACTGAACGTGCACGAATGTTATGAGTAGTGAATTATCCGGGAAGTAGGTGGAGGAAAAAAAGTGTGTATTATATTCGGGAAAATACCTTAATTGAGTGTTGGCACAATTTAGAATGTACCTAGTGATATACTACATGAACCAAACTACACGATGTAAGTTTTGACCACAAATTATGTAGTTATATTCCTAGACAGGAACTAGCAATTATGTTGGCTAGGATGAAATTGTGATTTTCAAGCGGGTTGTCATAAAAGTTTAGCTAGTGTGCGTTATATCGATCAGCTTTGTTTTATTATATGTATAAAACTATATAAGAGCCTACCTAATGTTTTTATAGAACGGATACAATAATTTAATAAAGAAAGTAATATTAGTATTTAAAGTATTTGATATAAATATTTTCGATCAGGTACAAAGCAAACGTCAAAAAGAATTATGGTGAAGTAGCGCCATCTATGCACAGAAGTTAGTATCAGTAAAGTCAAAATGTTTTCAAAAGCTTTAAACGTTTCTCATTATCAGTCGGTAAAAAATAAAAGAGTTTATAAAATAATATTCGAATATTCTACACTAAAATGATTTTTTGTCAATTAAGTTATAGCTGTATGATTTGTAATTTTGAGTAGTTCATAACGCTACATAATGTTCAAAGTTCATAAATTTCAAATGGGCAGTAGTGGACATAAACCGAACTTTCAGCATCAAAAATATAGGAAACTAAAATAACATAAATGTGTCCGATCATGGTCTTGCAAGCTGATCTCATGAGGCTAAAGAAACACAGTGACGTTAATTATGATAAAATTTTACTTATTATAATTATTTCATGAACAATTAAAAAATATTAAAAAATTATGAAAAATAATGTTACAAAAATCAATATATCAAATTATAATGTTTAAGAACTAAGTGTAGATATAAATGCTGAATTATTTGAGGTGAATTTAATAGAAATATATTTTAAATAATTTTAAGTCTGTTTAGGCTTAAACATAAATAACTATTTATAACCATCTATTTTTATGAAATAGATAATGTTAACCCACTCTGATGTATTTCAAGTGTTTCAAGGATTGCCACTAGTTGGTGTCAGGAGGGAGATGTATATAATTTTTAAGTGCACAACGCTCTGGCTAAAAGTGTTAGATAAAAAATTATTAGTCATCTTTCTACGACTAGTTCTGAACCACTAGATGGCACCATGTGCCCTCTCTTCTTTAATACCACTTATCATCGCCATCCACAAAGCTGTTTTAAATAGTAACTGTTTTTGAAAGTTTTAATGAGTTGTTTATTTTCTGTTGGTGATGCCATAGTTAATCCACAATAACATGGAGTGTAATAATTTTAACTTGGGTTTCCAATTTTAGTTGTTGGAATGAAACGTTTTCGAGTTTGTGTTTACCTTCAAGGAAGAGAGAAAGAACAACAGCATGAGATGAACTGTAGCATTTTTGTTTTTATAATTGGTTCTAAGGTCTGTCTAAAGTTGGTGTATCACGATAGCTATAAACGTTGATTGGCTGACTTCATTAAACGGCTTAGTTTAGAATTTCAGTTTTATATGACACTATGTGGTATAGTTCTCAATAGAGGGCGCTAATGTGTTTTAGTGAAACGATGACGGTAAAGTAATTTTCAGATGTCAAAGGAAGAGAATTTTCAGCAGTAGTAAGGAGGTTGATTTTTAAACTCAGATGATAGAGTGCTCTATTTTCAAGTACTTCGTTTACAAGACATTTTAAAGGTTTATTCTTTTTTAGCTTTTTTTACGAAATTGGTATTATAAATTTGGGAACATTGGAATTTAAAGAAAAACATCCTGAAACACGAGAGAGGACAACAAGTAATTTTGCCCCAGGCCCTTTGAGGCCTAATTACGCCATTGTTATATATGTTTTGTATGTATAACAATGGCCACTTATATTTAACGTCGGGAAGTTTATTCATTACTGTAATGTTTTCTTAGAGAAGACCAAAGATTATAAAGTAATTATGCAACAAATTAGGCATATTTCAGTTTACGGCTACGCAAGCAGTTGCTGTACAAACCCAAAATGTAACTGCAATATGCTGTGGTATTCTCGTTTACATTGGTTTCTATTTAAATAAAAATAAGTACCTCAAATAGTAGGAGGATTCAGAAAATAAATATCGAGAAGCAATATGAATCTCTGACTCTTACTGGATTGAGGAAAAATAGAGATTGGATTCAATGTTGAACAAACTTAAAGATAATTATTATTCTGTTTGTTTGAAGTTAAGCACAAAGTTAAACAATGGGCTATCTAATAATGGTTGGAGACGGCTTGAGTGGGTAATGAAGGAAAACTTTAATATAAGTTTAACACAACAGCAAATGTACAACGTTTTGACAAAATCTTGTCGAAACGTTGTACATTTGCTGTTGTGTTAAACTCATATTAAAGTTTTTCCTTCATTACCCATTCAAGTCGTCACCCACAAACTATGTATTTAATTAAACTATACTGTTTCACATAAGACAGTTTTGCTATTATACAGATATATGTCCATGATGGACACAAAAACTAAAGAAACCACATTATTAAAAATTGTTAATTTAAAAAGGGGGGAATGAGGATCTTAAAAAAATACAGAATCAAGATAGGTAGCTTAAGAATAAAAGTGCAATTACAAAAAGTAAACAAACAAGCTTAAGGTTTGAGACATAGTGTTGACATTATTTCCTCACGCTACAAATCCTAATTTTGACTCTCCTAAATACCACAGCTTTTAGACATGGAGAAGAAATAAGGAGTTGTAGCTTGAGGAAATAATGTCAACACTATGTCTCAAACCTTAAGCTTTATTGTTTACTATTCCCCCTTTTTAAGTTAACTATTTTTAATAATCTGTATGTGATTTTAAATTACCATGACATGTATGTTCTCAACATGCTTTTCATAAAGGAAACATCTTGTGTTTTCGTAATATGTTCAATTAAATGGTCATTACTTGCTGTAATACAACCAGGATTTTCAAATAGGGGTGACATAATATACTAGTTGCATTAACATATCGTATTTCGTTCTACACAATAATAATAAGTTAAAATGAAAAAGAAAAAGTCATACTAATATTATGTCAATAATGAGCAGTTATAATGGCAAAAAGCAAAATTTCAGTTCAAGTTTTAACTCGTATTGTGTGTGAAGTGGTTTCGAACTAGTACGATTGAGGTGGACTCGAGGTGGAACAACACAACTAGCTTTGGAGGTATTTTGGTTTTAAAATATGACAAGCACAGAAAACACAACACACAATAGTATGAGAAAATACTGTAATATTAGCTCAACCTAAAAGTATAATAGGTAATAATATTCGTGAATCGTTAGAAATAATAAAACATAAAAAAAGATCATGTAGTATTAAATAGAGATGAATGTATGGCGAATATTTCTGCAAGAATGTGGATTGATCTCCTTTGAATGGTTTAGCGTGAATGTATGGAAAATAACATACAGGTCAATGATCTACTAACGAGTTATAAATACTGTTACATCTGTGTTCGTTTGTTAATTTCCCGTATAATTTCTTTCGGATGAAACTTTAGCGATACAAGTCCTTTCTTAAATAAAACTAGTTTATTCTTTCTCAATACAACTTTGCAATACACT
>NW_013669376.1:0-1285 GCF_000517525.1 Limulus polyphemus
GAACATTGCTCAACATCATGAAAATTAAACCTTATTTTCAATAAGCAATCCTGAAAAATATTTGGGGGTGCTTAACTTTTTTCCAGGTGTATATTATAGCTTATCTACAGTTGTCGATATAAACTACCAGTACACTATTAATAGCAATTGCACAACATAGAAAATGATACTTACATAGAATTTTGATGAAAAATTGAAACTAATCGAAAAATCTCTGATATTTCTTAAAATGGTAACAAAACACAATTTGTTTATTGAGTGGAAAAGTGAATGCTGAGCTTAAACAGCATTTACAGTGTTGTCAAACATTCAGTGTGTGCAGAAATGCCAAATTTAGAGATGTACTCAGGCATGTACGTTAGGAGCGAACGGAGTATGAATCATAAGATTGTTAATACTCTATTTATTGCTATACTCATAGATTCATTTTATCTAAACAAAAACATCTTAGGTGTGAAAAAGGTGCGGCCGAAAAAGAATTAAGCATGCGACTTAAAGGGATGAAATCAACATTGACAGCTAAAATGGTAGCTATATTTATAGCATTGATAAGAATTTTATAGCAAATATTCATTAATCATTTAGCCAGGCCGCGTTTTTTGCTCATCTTGGAGCATGGTGGGTAAAAAACTTTAAGTCACACACTCAATGCGTTTTTGGCCGCACCTCTATTTCACACCTAAGGTGTTTTTGATTAGATATCATGACTTTTGTCAATACACATCAACAAACCACAGCAAGTAAGAACATAACACTCGATAGTAACCCACGTCAGTTTTACGATCGCAACCATACTATTCGGAACAGACCTTTACTTTACAGAACCAACCAGATTCTTTAAGATATATGGTGGTAGTTTTCCTCTTTAAAACAGTGTTAGTAACTTTCTTTATAGTAACGTCATGGAATCTAGATTAACAGTTTCTTGTCATTACCCCATGCAATCGGCACAGCCATATCAAGTATCATTATTTACGCTAATTGCTTAAGCTACTATCACGTGACAATAAACGCTCTTTAGTTAGGAGAATTTTATACAATTTACAAATTTGCGCTTAAAAGTTGGAAATAAATAATAACCGTCCACCCGTACGATTCTTTTGAAAATTTAAGATGGAAACTGTTAATCTAGTTTGCTTGGCCTAACCAATACTTTTGTATCTGGACGTGCTTTCACCTTATAGTTTTGCTGCTCTAAGTCAGTTGTCTTTAATCCGAATGACAAAAACTAAAAACGGTATACCTTTACTCTTAGTTGAAGCTGTTGTAAAAATGATAGACTGGT
>NW_013669376.1:2221-5214 GCF_000517525.1 Limulus polyphemus
AAGTAGCACAGCGGTATGTCTGCGGACTTACAACGCTAGAATCCGGTTTCGATACCCGTGGTGGGCAGAGCACACATAGCCCATTGTGTAGCTTTGTGCTTAATTACAAACAAACAAATAATCGGTGCGAAAAAAGGAAGAAATTCAATCAAAATTGGAGATTTAATATCTCGAGCATTTCTTAATGGATTACTTTGAAAATTGCTACAGAAAGTGGAAAATTGCTAAACTGTCACTCCTGTTAATAACACATAGTGTGGCCTTGAAGTTGTTTTGGCTGAACGACACACTACCGTGTGTTTTGAAAGAGGTAGTGGTAATAGTTAATAAGTTAAAAATTATCATAAATTACACTCTATGTGAAAACAAATTTTTATGAATCACGAATCAGTTATTGTATCTTACGAAACAATACATTACCAGAACAGGTTTAAAGACTGTTATTAATAAATTTTGATATCAACTTGGTAACATATATAATTAGTTTAAAAACTGAACGTTGTAAGTACTAAATTAACAGTCCTCAGAGAATACTTACTCTTGTCTTTAGAACTGATGCTTTATTTAAAGTGTATTTGTTTGTTTTTAAAAGCAGAATTGTATAGTTTGAATAAAAGTGTTTTGTTTCAAACCTCGTGAAAATTATATTTGGCTATTCTATTAAATAAATTCAATTGTATTACTATTCAGACTGTAAGAAAAGCATAAAAGAAAATCTTATGTCTTTCTTAATATATACATATGTAGTGGTAAAGGGTTGTTTCTAAACTTATATATCAGTGTATGTAGTACTAGAGGAGTTATTTCTGAGCTTATATATCAGTGTATGTAGTATTAGAGGAGTTATTTCTGAGCTTATATATCAGTGTATGTTGTACTAGAGGAGTTATTTCTGAGCTTATATATCAGTTTAAGTTGTACTAGAAGAGTTATTAATAAACTTATATATATCAGTGTATGTAGTACTAGAGGAGTTTAATAAACTTATATATATCAGTGTATGTAGTACTAGAGGAGTTATTAATAAACTTATATATATCAGTGTATGTAGTACTAGAGGAGTTATTAATAAACTTATATATCAGTGTATGTAGTACTAGAGGAGTTATTTCTGAGCTTATATATCAGTTTATGTAGTACTGGAGGAGTTATTAATAAACTTATATATATCAGTGTATTTAGATTAGGGATTATTTGTAATCTTGTACATCGTCGGTATGTGTAGTACTAGAGGGTTATTCCTCAACTTATAGATTAGTAGCTGTACATAGTATTAGTGCATCACTTCTAAATTTATACATCAGTAGATGTAAATTGCATGAAAAAAATTCTAAGTTTTGTACTTATAACGTATTGTGAAACATTCTTAAAGCTCGTAACATCCAAGTAGGGATTTCCACAAGTAACACAAGAATTTTAACTTTTTTCAGGCATGTTTGTACTGGACTTGTACATGTTCAGCTAACTCAGTTTGTTATTACATGTAATATGGTTCCATAACACTAATATGCTCTCTCCATCTCAGTTTAGTGTTTGTTTATACACATACACTTTTGTATCTTATAACAGGGAAGTAAGGTTTATGGTTATTTAACTTTGCAGTTAGTTTTAGTACAAGGATTTTGTTCACCATGGTTGTAGACTTTTTTTGGTAGCGTGATATATATAATTTTTTTATTCAACATTCTTTAAACTTCTTTAGTAGACATTTAGATTTTACTGAGTAATACTTACATTCTTAGCTCTATCTAGAGCTTGTTACATAACATACTTTATAAAATAAGCATTCCACGGCCACTACCTCTATATTGCTCAATAATTTCACTGTTTCTTCAGAAGCTTTTAACTTACAAATATTAAAATATATATGATAAATCTTATGCTTGCATATAATTTCCCACTTCTTCATAAAATCCACTTACTGTATATTTTGTACAATTAACCCTTTAAAATGTGTTTTTTTCCTATATTATCATAAAACATGATCATATTAAACATTAAAACATGCTTATTAAATCAGTACGATAGTTTCTAATAGATGAAACTCAGCAAATTTTGTTAAACTTGGAACAATTTAAGATATTCTCCAGATGAAGTGGACAGTGCAAAGTTCTGAGAAGAAAATACGATTGTTGCTGGAAGTTTTGTAATGTTCAGAAGGAAACGACAAACTTCATTTTTTGAAATAAGCTGTTAGCATATTGGTTGTTCAGACAGCTGGCATAAGTTTTGTAACAAAAGTTATTGTATATCTTGTAAATGTACTAAAACAAGGTGATGTGCCACCGTTGCTAATTTTCGACTACTGACCTAAAAAGAAACCTGTCAGTTGGCAGTACCCTATTATCTACCCTACGGGATTGACTTTCTCTCTTATTACAGAGAATATTTTGTGGTATCACACTGATTAGAAATCGGCTCACCAGCTCCGAAATCGAAAGCTCTACCACACCTTTCACCCACAAACAAAAGTCATTTTATAGTTTATTATGTTATAGTAAATCTAAAATATTTGTTTAACGATAAAAACATTACATGTTCTTGTTATCTTCAGGCAAACATTTTATTAATTTTCAAACAAGTTCTACTAGGTACAGTTTGTCTAACTCGGGGTGAGAGGTCAGACTGGACGCCAGGATTTCAGTGTTTCATATATCGTCATGGTTACCGAAAGGGCCTGTCTAGTTTTCCTTCTTGTGGGAGCACAAATTGATTTCATTTCTCAGTTTAACTGGCGTAACTGATAGGAGCATTAATTACAAATTGTGGAGTAAATTCTCTTTGAAATCAGGAATGCAAAGTGTTGAAATCTTGTGTGAGAGCTCTAACAGAAAAGCTGAATGCGAAACACTCGAATGGCTTCACTATAGTAGACAGTTTTTTAAAAAGATAACAGATATGAAGAGGTGAATTAATTCTTTTTCATCTCATCTTGGGCCCGGCATGGCCAGGTGGATAAGGCGCTCGACTCGCAATCTGAGGGTCGCGGGTTC
>NW_013669376.1:6120-12178 GCF_000517525.1 Limulus polyphemus
GTCTATGCCAAATGAAGATAGTAAGGAGAAAGTAGAATAAAAGCACTCAGACATAATACTGACGTGGTTTTCCGTTTCGGTATTTTTGGAACTGACGATTTTTTCCGGATGGCGGCAAGAGCGAGGAAAATTTGAGACGCTCCAGGGCACTTTATTTATTGAAGAGAAAACTTGGATGCACTCGAATGTGATAATTCCTACAACAAGAAGCGTTCTGGGATAGAGATTAAGTTGATGATGCCATATTGTATGGAAATTTCGGGTCAGAATACTCTGTATGGTTTATTAACCCGAGATATAACTACTTACTGTCCAATTATAAATTCAACACGTTTTTAAATTATTATCAAGAACTTACACATTTATCATTGATGCAGAATTATATCTGAGATGGACTATTTTTTTTCAAGAAAATGAAAACAAACTCGGTAATAACAGCTTATTTTTGGGTCAACTGTGGACATTCTTATCACATAATGTTGCAATGGAAATAAATAAACTGATTTGTTCTATTTAACCTTTCAACTGAATATGTCTGACCTGTTTGTTTATAAAATGTTATTACACAACTGAAATTGAAAGCTTTCATTTTTCTGTATCTTAATTCTAAAATCAATCAAATTAATATGAAATGAACGACTGATTAGTTAAGTCAAAGAGATTAATTACTAACTGTTTTGTTACGAACAAATGAATGCGTCCGTCAATAAATTATATATTTACTGTCCTTATATGTTCATATAGATGGTTTAGCCAAGACATTATATACTTACTCTCGTCATATGTTCACATGTATGGTTAAGTCAAAACGTTATACACTTAATGTCCTTATATGTTCATATGGACGGTTAAGTCAAAACATTATATAGTTACTGTCCTTATATGTTCATATGGATGGTTAAGTCAAAACATTATATAGTTACTGTCCTTATGTGTTCATATGGATGGTTAGATCAAAACATGATATACTTACTGTCCTCACTGTTGTTTGAACAATCTTCCAATTAAGTTAGCAAGATTGTGTTTTATCTATTCTGATATATGAAAACTGACTGGCAGCGTAAACAAAATGATATACTAGTTGTTCTAATATAGACGGCTGACTATTTGATTAAGCAATACTATATCGTAGCTGTTCTGAGTATAATTAACTAGTAAAGCGATTAAGTTTGTCTTATAGATGTCATGTTATGGACGACTGTATAGCTGATTTAAAACGACTGAATCATCACTGTTCTGAGTATAATTAACTAGTAAAGTGATTAAGTTTGTCTTATAGATGTCCTTTATGGACGACTGTATAGCTGATTTAGAAAGACTGAATCCTCACTGTTCTGAGTTTGATTAACTAGCCAAGAGATCAAGTTTATCTTATAGATGTCATGTTATGGACGACTGTATAGCTGATTTAGAAAGACTGAATCCTCACTGTTCTGAGTTTGAGTAACTAGCAAAGAGATCAAGTTTATCTTATAGATGTCCTGTTATAGACGACTGTATAGCTAATTTAGAAAGACTGAATCATCACTGTTCTGAGTTTGATTAACTAGCAAAAAGATCAAGTTTATCTTATAGATATCATGTTATGGACGACTGTATAGCTGATTTAGAAAGACTGAATCCTCACTGTTCTGGGTATGATTAGCTATAGGTAATTGAAAAGGTTTATAGTACAGATGTCCTGTTATGGACGAATATATGGCTGATTAAGAAATATTGAATCCTCACTGTTCTGAGTATGATTAACTAGTTAAGTAAACGAGTTTATAAAATAGTTGTCCTGTTATGGATGTCTGAGTTGTTGAATTAGCAAGATTAAGGGTTATCTTTCTTGATAAGGCGAATGTTGATTGATTTCAGCACGAAGGTTAATGCCATTCTTTATATTACTTTTAAGTGATTGACCTCATTTGGCCTGGTTAGTATTATTGTATACATTGCTAATAACAGAAGTTGTATGCCTCGCGAATAAATGCTTGACCTTACGAGGCCAAGTTATACACAACACTAGTATTACATGACTGACCATAGTACGCCAAGTTATTAGTAATAATGTATATATATATACACACACATTATCACTAATAATTGTTTTACCTCAGTAGAGCAAGTTAGTGCTGTTGTACATACACATTGTCACTAATAACTGATTTACCTCAGTAGAGCAAGTTAGTGCTGTTGTACATACATTGTCACTAATAACTGATTTACCTCAGTAGAGCAAGTTAGTGCTGTTGTATATACATTGTCACTAATAACTGATTTACCTCAGTAGAGCAAGTTAGTACTGTTGTATATACATTATCACTAATAACTGATTTACCTCAGTAGACCAAGTTAGTGCTGTTATATACCTCAGTAATAAATGATTGATTCTAGAAGTCCAGATTAGTTTTGTGGTATACATCAGTTATACATGATTGACCTCAGTAGGTCTGGCTATTGCTATGGTATGCATCAGTAATAGATGCGTGGCTTCAGAAGTCCAGGTTAGTGTTGTGATATACATCAGTAATAAATGATTGACTGCAGAAGTTCAGGTTAGTGTTGTGGTATACATCAGTAATAATTCATATGCTGAAATCTTAAACCCTAAAAGCTTCATTTTTAGGAACCATTTATTATATTAAATCTTATTAATAACTAGCTGGAGTACTCGTCCTCTGGACGGAAGTTATGTAAATTCATAATTGTTAAAAGGTTATCTTAGGACATGAAAAGTTGCTTTCCTTATATGTAATTGTAAAAAAAAACACAAAAACGCTCATAAAAGCCGTAAAACGCCAAATACAAAACTGAAAATGTGTATCTTTCTCCCCATGGACTCAATGAACCTCCATACCAAATGTGGTGAAGATCCATTTAGAGGGGACGACGTAGTGGTAAAAAACACCCATAAAAACCGCAAAATGCAAAACTGAAAATTTGTATGTTCCCCTGCATGGACTTAATGAACCTCCATACTATTTTTGGTAAAGCACAAATGAAAAATATTTTATCATAAACAAATATATTTGTATTATTTGTAACTTAATGTATGTGCTTAAGAAACTAACCAAAATTAAAATGATCTGAAAATATGTGACACGTTACTGTGTCATTTAAATAACTATGTTCGATGTAATCATACCATGCGACTCTTTGCGACACCAGTGTCACAATGCACGAGGAACTAAACGAAACAAGAAAAAATTTGTACTTTTTTTTTTATAGATTCAAAATATCACAAATTGTTTTCAAGTCTGAAAATTAAGGCATTTAAGAAGTGTCTAAGAGATAGGAATGGCTAAAATTCAATGATTCGTTGTTGAATACTTATTAGAAGACTGATTGGTCATAGGATAAAAGCCATAATTCATTGTTCAATACTTCATAAGAAACTGGCTAGTTATCTGTTAAAAGAATGACTCATTGTTGAATAATTGTTAGCAGACTGACTGATTATCCATGAAAAAATGACTTGTTGTTGAATAATTTTCTGATTATTTGTTAAAAATAAATGAAATTAGATCACTGTATTGGACGTTTTACGATAATAATGTATCGTGTCGGTTTTATTTTTTACAGTCTAGTTTTGCTAAAAAAATAATGTTAGATTATTCATCCTTTTTATGCAAGTGACATCTTCTGAGGCAGCCGGTGTATAGCAACAAGTGACTTTACGAAGTTCTTTTGAAATCTCGTGTCGCTAACTCCAACAGTGAACATAACAGTAACAGATGTGGTGTGGTTATGCTGCTACACCCCTAATGTGAAGAAAGACAATAATTACTACAAGATGTTACGACTGGACGGTCCCCAGGTAGGGGTTTACCTGACTGGGTTTAGATGTTACGATGCGCGCGAGAGACAGGGTAAAAGAAAATGATTTTCTCAGTCAAACCGTGACTACCTTGTGGGTCTACTTCCGTCCCGTCCTTTTGCACTTGGCCTCTCCCCCGTGAAGATGAAAAAAAAAATCACGAATAATTCTCTACACTCTTTCCGAGTTAAACCCACTACGCATGCGTGAAAGAACAGCGCAGAGGCTTGAAAGAAACTATTACGCGCGGCTTCCAATTCCACAAGCAGCCAAGCCAATCAGTGATATGTGTTATTTTACACTCAACAAGCTACCTGACATGCAGGTGCAAAGAATAGAGTTTTGTGAAACATGTGGGCTCGTAGCTTAATGTAGTGCTATACTGTAACACACAACTACAGTTGAAAAAAAAATGGAATGATCACCTGCAATAGCAGTAAGTGAAAAGGAAATTTCCGGTGTAAATATCGCGAAAATTTGATATATAATGTGGCCTATTAGGAGTTAGTAGTAAACAAATGAAATTGGAACAATCCGGAACTTGGCACTGAAACTGACCACACTGTCACGTGATTCTGTGGACATAACATCGTATAGCCAAGAGCAAACTTGATCGACATCAAGAGGTATGTGTACAGTTATAACATACACACTAATAAATGTATATATATATATATATATACGTGTGTGTGTGTGTACGTGTTCTTAAATACGTTTGTTATATATTATAATGATGATAACATACTGTGATTGAGAAAAAAAAGTATCTTTATAAACATTTTCAAACCAATTTAATTCGTTTTATCTGTTTAACAGTTTTTTTATCTATATGACAGATTCAATAAATCAACACGGTCTCTCTATATATTTAAACTATAAAAAGCGTTAATGATACCAATAATATTGACCTGTGAATTTGAAACGAGCACCTGTGTTTGAGTTGTGTCTCGTCATTGCGATAAAATATTAGTAGCTAAACAACTGTTGGTAGTTTTTTTTCATCGCTCATGTTTTCACTTTTAACATGTTACTCCTGAAATAAGAGAAACTGGCCTATTACAGCTGTTATGATAAATTATTGAAAGTGACATACATTGAAATAACGTGGAAGTTCTAATATATTTGTTTTTGAAGTACGTGGAAGATATAATTGTAAACAATGAAACGCTTTACAAATAAAGGGAATGAAAACGACTACAAGACTTCAAGTAACAAGTGTTTTATTTATACTTATCGTTTTCCTGTATAAGAATGACTTATATAGAGTACCCCCAAATAAACTGTAAATTGTATAGATTATAGATTACTCCTACAGAAGCTGAATCGACATGTTGAAAAGCATAACGTTCATGTTATTTATTATCTCCTCAGTACTTCATTTGGAACTATGTAATTCAAATAAATGATATCAAGGATTTGAATCCCAGTTAATGTAAACGTACGCGATTAATAAAGAAAAGAAGAAACACAATTTTGATGTAGAAAATACAATAACGGAAGCGACAAATGTTATTGATATTTAAGTATGAAACGCACGCCATGTAGGAACGAAGCAACTTTCCTTTCTTCGATGAATTGTTGAATGAGGCTATATTCCGATATTTTAGTGCGTTGCTTGTGGGGGTCTTCAGGAAGCTACAATAACATTTATTTATTTTTCGTCTTAACTGATGTGTTACGACAACATATTACGAATTATCGTTTATCAGTAAAGAACTGACTGTGGGTCATTACAGACACTCTTTAGCGTAATCATTGAGAAATCTTAGAATTGAGAAGGAATTAAATTTTGAATTTAATGTAATTTTTTTCATGTAAGTCAGATGTCAAACTCAAACAAATAAAAAAAGGTGCTTTTATCTAGTGCGGACTTACAACGCTAGAAACCGGGTTTAGATACCCGTGGTGGGCAGAGCACAGATAGTCCATCTGTGTAGCTTTGTGCTTAACCACAAACAAAACAAACAGATTTTTCTAATGATGATTTCTATGCACTTGTTGAACTTTTCGAACAACCAATTTCGCACAGGTTAAAATGATGAAATAATGAAGCATAATAAAATTTGTTTTCTAGTAAAATATAGTAATAATCTTTTGCATTTCTCTACTGCTTTTTCAACATATGTCTGACTGTACTTTTTATCGTTCTATGAAAGAAAGTTACTTGTTGGAATCAAATATTACTTATTGTAAAGTTAAGGTTGTGTTATTAGAAGTAAATGATATGTTAATAATACAGAAGAGTTGTAAATATAA
>NW_013669376.1:13162-21295 GCF_000517525.1 Limulus polyphemus
TTATCCACCTGGCCATGCCGGGCCTGTAAATATAATTAAACAACTTTATGGTTTTTACATAATAAAAAAATATTATCTGAGACTGGTCTACAGTCTTATATGGGCTCTACATGTTTGGATGCTTTTACGCGTCGTCTTCAGGATGAAATTTCTAGAGTCCTTGTGAGACTGTAGACCAGTCCCAAATAAATATTTTTTTTATTGTGTAAATCGAAAAAAAAAGAGTTGTTTAATTCATTTTATGATATAACACGAGTGTCCTTATAAGAATATTTAACTGAAGAGTTATTGCTAAAAACGAGAAATGCCATTGCGTGTACGATTCTTTTTATGTTTTAGCTGTTCGAAACGCACACAACGCTGACATCACGACATAATGTCTCAACATGATCACCTCTACACATTCTTACACGGTTGGTGACATCCAAAGTTGCTGTGTAAGAAAATAAAAAAGACACAACCAGTGAAACACAAACATGATTTAGAAAAAAAAAAACCGAAATAAGGGTGGAACTTTTACATCACCCTGTATAGCTGACACCTCGTTTTTATATTTAAAGGGTGAAACAGAGTTTTCTCCAAATTCTCTCTCCTCAGATGGATTGGAGGATTACAATGTTAAATACAATTTTTCTCGTTGTTCTTGCAATTTCTACTAGCTTTAATACAATTTGCTGTTTTATAAAGATTCCTTTTTATTATCTTCCTTACCGACTGTTTATACCTTGCTCACTATTTCTCACTAATTGCACCATACTGAGTAGTTTTATGTTTTTTTCCTGTTACAACATTTATTGTAAAGAACAGACCCCCAAAATCGGGTGAAAGTATTTATTTTATATGTACAATACAGATAGAAACCCAAGCAGTAATTAGTGGGGTCATTTACCATAGAGATGCTATTTTTGTTTAGATTTTATTTTCTGCGACTCATTTGTTATAAAGGACCCACAACAATAAATAGTTTAGTAATATGTGTTTTAAAAGTTCATGGAGGTCCCCCGGTGGGACAGCGGAAAGTCTATGGACTTACAACGATAAAATCAGGGGTTTGATTCTCCTTGGTGGACACAGTAGATAGCCCATATTGGCTTTACTCTAAAAAAGCAATCAACCAAACAAAACTTTATGAGATACATAGTTTCCCCCTACTGGTATTTCTAGGAATAAATTTTACATCACGACCTCACTGTGAGAGTTTGTTCTCTAAACAGTATCTCATTTGTAAAATCACAAACAACTTGGAATTTCTTTACATCGCTGGATGCATTTGATTCGTTAAATGAAGAACACTATTGAAGTCGGTGCAAATAGTCTAAATGCTTTGAGTCATTAAGCTCCAGTTACCAACCAGTCTTTTAAATTTAGATTATATCTAGTCCTCTTTTAATCACTTCTCTATTAGCTTATTTTACTAATTATCAGATGATACACTGTTAGGACAAAGCCGACTGAGATTACAAGCAACCTGTAGAGTATTCAAACTGCTCTTTACGTCGTCCAATGATTGCGAGCTGATAAACTTGTACATAGTAAACATATCTGGCTTTTGATTATTAAATGTTAAATTTTCCAAACAATTATAGCATCCCTAATTTACACAAACTATAATGATGGTAAAGTAATCCGTGTAAGCCTTCTTGAATATATATGATCATAAACATACATCTTTGATCATCAGTCGGGATGTTAAGCGTTCTTCTCTTTCCAATTAGGCCCAGGTGACATGATTTTAAGGGTACTATTACTTTTCGTTTCTGTGAAAAAAGATCTATCTTTTATTGTAAAGACGCCACTCTTCTAATAAATGCGATTTCTTCTTGACTTTGCCTGGCATAAACATCGGGCGTAAACATGATTATGGATATTAATATATTTATTTTACTAAACCCTGATAAGCTTTCGTTATGCTTGGATAAAAAGCTACGAAGTATTTTCAGAAAGAAACCGACTTTATTTCCTGTGGAATGAAAAACAGATTACATACAAAAATTAACACCAGTAATATTTAGAATGTGGGCATACACATTTTTTCTCAACATAATTATCGTTAAGTAACTAAAACACATTTATTCAATTGCTCCATGGAATTCGTTATATCAGTTCGATAAAATGTAGGTGTGATGTAAGAAATACAATTGTGTACAACTGTTAAAAAAACATCAGTTATTTAGTGGCACAGTGGTATATCTGCGGACTTAAAATAAACAGTCTTCCCCCATCGCCCCCCAGGGGCACAGTGGTATGTTTGCAGACTTACAACGCTGGAAACCGGGTTTCGATACCCGTGGTGGGCAGAGCACAGATAGCCCATTGTGTAACTTTGTGCTTCAAACAAACTTCCCTCTTTCTGTATTCCTTTTTTATGTTCTCTCAAGGACGGTCTACGTGGAGATCTCATTTTGGGGGCGATGGGGGAAAGACTGTCTGTCCACTTGAACTTCTTATTTACAGTCGATACACCATCAGCGGACGAATATTGACCTATTAACACTATTATTCATTACTGAGTACACTGGAATGTTGTAAAAAAAAACACTAGTGTAGAGAACGACGTTTCGAAAGCATTCCGTCTTTTGTCCTCGGGTCCATTAATTGGCTGTAATTTACTCATATTCAGCATGTGAAAGTAAATATCTTTTCTTTAATCAGAAACATAAAGACAATGTTAAAAACAGACAACATTTAATTTGGATCTAATCCGAAATATCCAGAATATAACATTCCATGTTTTAAGCATCTTCTTTATCTTCTTAACTAATCTGTGATTCCTGCAAATGAATCAGTTTCCAATAACAATTATGTTGTCAGTGGTAACTCCCGCCAATAATCTTGTTCATCGTTTTGAAATTTTTAATCTTTTGCACTCTTTGATATTGAATCCCGATGGCTCAAATTTGCATTGTTTGGTTGATTGTTTTTTCTACAAAGTTACATAATGGGCTATCTGTGTTCTGCCCATCACAATTATAAGCCCTCAGACTTTCTGCTGAGCCACAGGGGGCAAATTTATATTAATTACTATTTATTAATTTATAAATACGCGAATGGCCGTGGCCCTCTATGTTTTAAAACGTAAACGAATTTTACTTATATTGTATTTAAAGAGGATTTATTGTAAAAGTAACGTATGTAAAGTAAGCTGATAAGTCCATTTTTGCATGCTATATTTTTTGTTTTGTTTTGAAAATAGGAAAAATGGGCTTGGATTAGTTACTGCATTAGTACAAAACAAAATTTAACTAACTATTATTTGTTATGTATAAGAAAAGGACATTTTTGTGCGTGTTAGTGAGACCAGTGTTATCTCAATGGTTTTGTGTTGTTGGAGTGAAGAAAAATAAAAGTCAAGCAATATCTTGCTATTTATTTTTACCCAGCCGTCTGTTAGCCTATTTATCAGTTTATACTTACCCCTGGGCCTTGCTGCACAATACCTACAGCTTACACAGAATACAGACATAAGTTATTTCAAACTAACAGAACTGTGTAGTCGTAACAAACACTTTACAACCGCTGCTCTATTACTGTAGGCTCGCAAAGGAAGAAATTCTCTGAAATCTAATTACCTCAGACTAAGTCCATTATTACAACAGCGGTGAGGCTTGAGTTCTGCCTGTTTAGAAGTTAACGTCATAATCAGAGTGCGTTTTCTGCAGGCTCCATCGATGTTTACTTGATCAAATTATTTAGATAATAAATATATATATATATACACATGTACTTGCGTGCATGTATAAAATAATTTACTTCACAGTTCGTAGAAGCTTTCATACGGGACACGGGAAAGTATAATAATAATAAAAAGTATATTTACCTTGAAAACCAAAAAACAAAATAAATAAAATGTATTTATCGACTTTTTACTAGCATATTTTCACGTGAAATGTGTTATGACGCGAGAGAGTTATTTCCTCTTTCTGTTTTCTGATTCTTGTCGTAAAATTATATGCAAAAACCATTGCAATATAGCCTTGAACTTCTTGTAAGTTCAAATGTATAATTTTTTCCCCATTATACTCAATAAAGAGTTTCTGATTTTCATTTAGGTATCTAGTAAAAGCAAAAGTTGCTGCTTGAGGCCAATTCCTCATCTGCTTTATGATGAGCTCCGAAACTTAGCTTAAAGGGATAGAGCATCCCCCATTTCCCTCCCTATCCTGTGCTTTGCGGTTAGCGAAATTTCAAGGTTATAGCAGTTTTTCCCTTTCAACATTTTTTTTCACATTGTAAAACATTTTGTTTGCCGTTTCTATTGTCATGGTTACTGGTCTACGTCTGATATATTTTGTAAAATGAGAGCTATTGCCATAATGGACCATTGATTTTTCGTCCATAACTTTTTACCGAAGTTTTAAAGAAGAAAAAATTAAATATATATATATTTAGAATCAGTCTGATGAAATTAGATACTTTAGTGTATTTTCAGAAACGTAAATGATATCAGACTGAAAGAAGATATGGGGGGTAGGGCGGAATTTGATCAACGCGATAGAGATACTATCAAAAGGGTTTGTTTGTTTTTGCCGTGTAAGGCATCTGACAACTAATTTTGATGATCTGAAGAGACAGAAACAAATTGAATGTTCTTTCTTATTATGTACTTGCTATCTTCAACAACATTCGCAAATTAACCAATTCCAACCCATTTAGATTATTTTAATCCAGGTGTACAAAAAATTCCTGTGCTCATGAAATATCGCCACAACTGTGTGTTCTCTATACTGCAAAAGCAATCTGTGTAATGTGAATATTTCAGTATTTTTCAAAAACTCTACATGTTTTGTAAATGCAGAAGGTCTGTTGCAACCAACTGCAACTGTGGCTAAATTAAAACTTAGTTTGGAAAAATATTGTTAGTGCTTAGAAACAGACATATTCCAATACCTCCCTCCCTTTCCCTCTCACAAACACATATATATATATATTGGCTGCAACTTGCTACAAAAGGTGAAATAACATAAACCTATCGAATAACATTTGCTCCACGACGATCTTGTGCTGCAGAGTCAAGGCCACATCCACACATCATTATATAGAAACATGCTACATAAATATTAAGCTCTTTTTTGAACAAACGTTATTTAAGAAGTAGATATCAAACTTCTTATTGAAGAACACATACTCTGGGTAAGCTTCCACGATTTGACAAAGTATTTTATAAGGGCTTGACTATTGGCATTCCACAGATTATTTCAAGCTGTCCCTTCTCTAATCCCACGTCTTATTAAACGTATATTTCTAGGATTCACAATACGTTATATTTTGTTAAATAAACTATATTTTACACAATAATGATATTTTTAACGAACGCGAAAATGCATGGTTAGTGAATACAGAAAAGTAAATAAAATGGTTGATGATCTTCCAGTGTAAGGTCTCTTAGATATCTGTTAAGAAATATAAGGATAAATCACCCCTAAGCTGTATATCTGTATTTATTTATACGTGTTCATGCACGAGCAAAACATGGGTTTTATGTGCAAGGGTATTGTCACAGGGAGTTGCTAACATGTCACTTTGGTTGTCATGGTTGTTCCTCCATTCTTCCCAAGCCTCGGTCTTGTGTATTAAAAAAAGAATGCATCACAAATAATTCTTGTATATTTATACAACACTTATACTTTTTTATACTGTATGCATTGCAAAATGCAATAAATAGATAAAAAGTGTACCGATCACAAGAGTCCTTGCTATTTTACATTCTGTCATACAGGAAGATATATATAGAAGTGACTTCAGCCCTGAAGGATCATGGCATGCGTGTCACTTCCCATGGGAAGCTGCATGACCTAAGTATAATAATGTAGAATCCCATTTTTAACATCCCTACTTCAGTACAATCTCCAGCCCCTCACATGTCATGAACGTAAAATAGCTTGACATGATTTTTTAATAAGATCGCTTCCATTAAAGGCGATCCTTCATGAATTGAACAATAAAGTACAACCAAATGTGTATTTTTATTTAGCCCTATTCTTATGGTAAAAAAAAAATCGCCCATTGATTACACTTTCTCTAATTTTTAACCTAGGCCGAATTTGATTACTTGATAAAGTAAAGAAAAATATGTAAAAATGTAAGCATATTTTGGAAGATTTAAGTTAAGACAGTGTTTAAATTTTACGTTTATTTCCTGTTAACCCAAAAGATTTGTTTGATTATTTGTATGAAGATGAGCACAAAGCTACACAATGGGCTATCTGTGATCTTCCCACCACGGATATCAAAAACCCGGTTTCTAGTGTTGTAATTCTGCAGACATATCGCTGTCCCACTGGGAGGCCTTCCAGAATAATTCCTGAAGTCAAGCTAACTAATTTAAACATTTGCAAATACATCCTTTAAAGGTGAATCCACTGTACCATGATAGAATGATGCACACTGAATAAACATCCTAGTGAAATATTAGTACCAGATGTGTGGGATTTAAGTATACTTAAATAAAGTTAAAAATAGCTTTGATAGATTGAAAACATCAAAAACAATCCCAGTTTCTTCATTTAGGTAATGGCTGATTTGAAACAAAAAACAAAGTCAAATTTATTAAAATGATCTGTACCGTAAACATACTCGACCATTAAATTTAACCAGTCGTAAGGAAGATTATCAGTTAACTGTTGCTTCACCTTAAAAATTAACGAAAGCTGTAAGCGAACCTGCTTCTACTTATACTACAGTAACGTGTAATTATCTATTTCAATCTTAAAGTTTGATTCTTATTTTTCTATGTAAATGGTTGATAAAAACATTATAGATACGTTTAAAAGTTGCATGGAAGCTTAACCATCTTTTTTTGAGGAGCGTGTTGCCTGAAGCTGTATATTAGGTTGAAGCAACAGACATGATAAATACCCTTTTTTTTTTTTTAGCGAGTCAACAGTTTGGTTCTAAAACGTGAATATTTCTAGGGTAGAAACGGATGTGCTCATGTGTCCTGAATAGTTCTAGTTATTATTTAACTAACTGCCTCGTAATATAACAAGCACTACTGCAACCAATGAAAAACTTGTTGACGACGCATAACTTTAATTAGTATTCGTCTCCAGTCATAGTAACATTTAGTGCAATGACCTTAAAGAACATTAACGCGCTTTACTCGTTATTTACTACCGAAAGCCTTCTTCGTGGTTCGACTGTAAGCTTGAGGGATTATAATACTAAATTAGAGGTTGGATCCCTGCCCTTGGGTACCCCACAGATATCTCATTGTGTAGCTTTGAGAGTACTGCATCCAGTACTGCTGCAAACTGATCATTGTAGCACGTGGATTTTAATCGATTTCATTATTATTACAAACTGCAAATCCCCGTGATGGCGTTCTATTAACATATATATTCAAAATAGACTAAAAACGCGAGTGAAATTCATTTTTTTTTAAATCTAATAGGCTATTTTATCCAATGATTTAATTCAAGGTATTGTGAACTGATGGAGTATATTTGAAAAATGATAACTTTGTGGAGTATATTCGAAACATGACTCTAGAACAAAACACTAGTAAAGCTTTGCAGTGACTACATATCTGACTGAATTTTCATTAATTCTTGGAAAAATAAAAGAAGTGACAGAAAATACAGAGAAAAATGAAAACACACACACATATATAAAGTTATAATTAAAAACAAAGAACATAAGATAAGAACAAGAAAATGACACAGGTTTGTATTTCAGTACAAAAACACGAATAGCGACATACCAGCAATAAAGTCAATTTTGTTTTCCTTTCAAACAGTTAGCTTTAATCTACAGATTCATTAAAGATAAAAGAATTTGACAACCGTTACTAAATCGGCATGATAGTGCAATAAAATGATAAACTTCAGAAAACTGGTATGGTCTCTTTCATTTTCTTCTTATCTCCCAAGAACATTAACACTGTTTTTTAATATTTTGTTTCATATCCTGATCTTTAAAGAGAGAGAGAGAAAAAAAACACACTCATAAATCAAGTGGAGGATAACGCGTTTAAGTAACACCAGTTTCTTTTATAGTTTGTTATTTTGTAAGCGTGTTGAAATAAATTCTCATTTGCACCTCACTGTACTAGTTCTCACTTGTGCCCGGCATGGCCAGGTGGATAAGGCGCTCGACTCACAATCTGAGGGTCGCGGGTTCGAATCCGCATCCCAC
>NW_013669376.1:21519-49950 GCF_000517525.1 Limulus polyphemus
CGCGAAATTCCAAAAACAAACAACTTCTCGCCTCTTAATCTTTGGCTATTCTTACAGTACAGTTAAACAAAAATTTGAATTCGTTTCTCTCACGTAACTTCTTTAATTAGAGGTTGCCGTGTAATTCTTTTACACATCAAATGTTCACAATTTTATTACATTTGTGCACCATCTTTTTTGCTTATTTAATGCATCTTTACGTACTTAATAAAATATGGTATGTTTTGAACTTTCGAATTTCACAAGTAAACAAATTCTGAAGTCGGACATAAGTAAACGATTTCTTAACACACTTTTTTATTTTATTTTCTAGAATTGGAATTTAAATTTTTAAGACATGATATGTTTGGTTAATTCTTGAATGATATAGTATTGGTTATCCCACGATACTTTTTCGATGTCAACTTAATTAAGAATATTTTTCGTAGGAAAATTTTAATTGGTCAGTTTTTTTTTTACCTTGGATTTACTTGGCTCACACTTTTTCCTGGCTAGTCTTAGCTCTTGCGAAGGAAGCTCGGCTGAACATTCTGACAGACAAATTTATTGGAATTTCTTTATATAAACTTGTTTGTGGTTAAACGTTTTTTTTTTTATCTTGTACACTTTCTTACACCTTGTTTCGGTGTATTATGGTATGCACCAGTTCCGGATTAACCGTGAGGCAAATGAGGCAGTTGCCTCAGGTCCCCCACAAAATAGAGCCTCCACAAATATTTGTTAACATTACTTATTAATATTGCGATATTCGATTTATATATCTATTTATTATATTTGAAAGTTTTTGTTATTTCTTATATTTGAAAGTTTTTATTTGTTATATTTGAAAGTTTTTTGTTATTTCTTATATTTGAAAGTTTTTGTTATTTCTTATATTTGAAAGTTTTTGTTATTTCTTATATTTGAAAGTTTTTTGTTATTTCTTATATTTGAAAGTTTTTATTTCTTATATTTGAAAGTTTTTGTTATTTCTTATATTTGAAAGTTTTTATTTCTTATATTTGAAAGTTTTTTGTTATTTCTTATATTTGAAAGTTTTTATTTCTTATATTTGAATGTTTTATTTCTTATATTTGAAAGTTTTTTGTTATTTTTTATATTTGAAAGTTTTTATTTTTTATATTTGAAAGTTTTTATTTTTTATATTTGAAAGTTTTTATTTCTTATATTTGAAAGTTTTTGTTATTTCTTATATTTGAAAGTTTTTTGTTATTTATTATATTTGAAACTTTTTGTTGTTTCTTATATTTGAAAGGGCCTCCATAAGTATATTTGTCCCAGGGCCTCCACATACCTTAATCCGGCCCTAGTATGCATTGTTACCTCTAAATTTTGTCCACCAATATATGTTGCTGTGACTAGAACATTTGCAAAAAGAATGTTTAATCACCCAAGTATTTTTATTTGTTTACATATTCTTGACCAAAGCATCAACCAAAATTTGGAATCTACTGAACAACTAAAGAGGTACATATCATGAAAAACATTAACAAAGACATGATCATTGTTTGATTGTTTGTAGTTTAAACACAAAGCTACACAGTGGGCTACCTGTGCTGTGCGTACTACGGGTATCGAAACTCGATTATTAGCGTTACAAGTCCGCAGATTTACCGCTGAGCCACTGGGAGATTTACGCTTAGTTACATTGGTTCACCTTGATCAAGAGTGTTTACTGAAGTTTATTATTGTATTGAATACAAATGTACACATTTTTATATTAATGTATGGTTAAAAAATATCGTTCATTCTCGGACTGTTAAACACGCAAAACTATGTGTAAGCAAAACAAGTGATAATCATAATAAGAAGAACAGAATGTGGGTAAGAATAGTGGCTATACGCTATAGACGAACCTGATCATATCATTACACTAGTTCCATATTGTCCTTGTTTCTAATTAAGCACAAAGCTACACAATTGGCTATCTGTGATCTGCCCACCACGGGTATCGAAACCCGAATTCTAGCGTTGTAAGTCCACAGACATACCGCTGTGCAACTGGGGGGGGGGATATTGTCAGTAGGTGTCGATATTCGTAGTCAAAGGGTTATCACCCTGTCTGATTTCCCGCGCCTTCTAACGTGTCTAAGCACTCAGTGATAGCGTTAAACCAGTACCTGAAACGCCCCTTCCTTTTCATAGGGCGATGTATATTCTAACAGGACATTTAATACTCAGAAATAATATTAGATGTCATTTATTTATTTCTATCACTCATTGCTTGTATTATTACAGTTACATTTGTTGCTCAAGAGCTTCAACACTATAAACTGCTTTGTTTTGGACATGACCTGCAAGATTTTCGTATCGTTCGTCTGTTTGTCTATCTGACGGTCTGCCAGCTACCTACGTAAAATATATCCTAAAGACTGTTTTCTCTCCATTTTGTTGTTACCAGTTTTAGTCCGATTTATTTGAAATTACCTTTAAAGTAATTCAATAGCCTCACAAGAGAAATTGTGCTCTGAGTTGGGGTAAAAACTCAGCATGATGAATATAGAAATAAAAGAAGACGTACAGACCGTGGTCTAGTGATTAGTGTGCATCTGGTGTACATGGTTTGTGTCCCGTTGTTTCAAAATTGCGTTCCGCACGTTGGCGGTGTGGGTGCATTATAAGAGCAACTGTCCAATCCCACTATTTGATCAGAGTATCCTAAACATTGGCAGTGGTTAATGTTGACTAATTACTCTCCCTATAGTCTATTAATTCAACATTAGATACGGCTAGTACAGATAAACCTTGTACAGCTCTGCGAGAATACAGAAAAGAAACAAAACGAGAGAAATGTTATCAGTGATTTCAAAAAATATTTCTCAAAATATTGGAAATAATTCTCGAAAAAGGAGAAGAAAAAAAAAGAATGAATGCTGTTCATTCTTGTGTTGCATTTATGTTTTCCTGAAAGAGTTCTCTTGGCTCATGCCAGACTATAACCTCTCTTAAGTAAAACGAATGGAAAATTTAAAAAAAATCGAGCAATTATTATCATGTGACTTATAGCACGTGGACACTTTGGGAAAATTCCAAAGTTCTTTCTCACATGAAGGAATTTTGAAATTTTTCCAAAATGTTTATTACTTTTAAATTAGAAACAGCTAGCGCAGAAATTCAATAAACAAACCGTTCCGGGATCCAATGAGTATCAACGGTTTTGACAACTTTTCCAATGTATCCATTGAAACGAGTTCTCTGCTGTTTTACTCAAAGTAATACAATCGCGATCCCTGCTGTTTATTGTCTTTAGAGTGTTAAATATGTGTGGTTATTTATGTGTGTGTATTCAGGTCTTTCTAAGGTAAGTATACAAGCTTTTGATGACTTAGGTCACTGCACTTATAATAGTCAACAGCAGTAATGAGGTCGTAAGTTCTGTCAGTATATTTACTCGTACTATCATCTCGAAAAGCAATCTAAAAAAATGAAATGAAAAGGCAGACATGAAGAATAATAGTAAATAAAATATATGAAGGACATTTGATGTAAAACTCTGAAATGTGCTGGCTAGGAGGTAAGATGCAAATAAATCACCATCGAAAGATATGCGAAACAGATTTACGTAAAAACATATGAAACTGATTGAAATTGCCAAAACTTTTACTTAAATGAATTGAGACAAATGTACGAAACTGAAAAGGTTGAAAAAGTGAGTAAAGTTGTAAGCTCAGTTACGTTTCTGGACTTATTTTTACTTTATATAAATACAGAGTTAAGGGTTGATTACGTTATATTAAAACGATTTTGAACATGTAAATCAGCAAGACAAAAACGATCGATATAAAGTCATAGTGAAATCATAGGTGCCAGCACTACATTTTGAAATTGGCGTTCGTAAATAATATGATGCTACCGATAATTGATCACTTTTGGGAATGGTATGCAACATCCCTTTCCGAAGCTAGATTTTAATACAATCAGATCACAAAGCTGTTTTAAAATCTGGGATTTTAAATTTTCAATACGCGAATACCACTCATGATTAATGACCTTGGAAGCCAAAGAAACATGGATCAACTTGGTACGCCATGATCACCCAGAAAGGCATTTGAAATAAGTCATCCCCGGGCCCTGCTGAGCAAAGTGTAACGTTTTGTAACACTTGAAAATCCACGAACCTAAAGTTTTGTGGCAAAAGATGTTCACGCGACCCAGGCAACAGTGCACAATATGGCTAAGAAGGATCTCCGCCTGGAAAAGCAACACAAGTCACGTGTACCCCAGTTGCCTCGACTACATATCAGTTCAGCTCTTGCATACCTCAAGCAGCTAGAAAATGAAACGGGCATTTATGCTATTCCTTATTAACACATACATGCTAAGTCACCGAATGCAGCACCAATAGATTCCTGCACAATCGGACTTTTGAAACGGGTGTTGGGAAACCATCGTCCTCGTGCTCGAAATTAATTATTGTTTGTTTATTTGTAGTTAAGCACAAAGCTACACAAAGGGTTATCTGTGCTCTGCCCATCACGGGTATCGAAACCTGGTTTCTAGCGTTGTAAGTCCGCAGACATACCGCTGTGCCACTGGTTGGCATTTGATTGTATTGCATGGGTTTTTGTTTTATACCTGTGCTTTTTTATCTTATATATACATTATGAAACATGTTGGATGAGTATTTTCTGGTATTTAGTATGCCGAAACGATGAATCCAAAGAGTCATAGTTCAAGATTCGTTTCGCAAAACACATTCCGCACTTTGGAGCTGTGGATGTGCTAAAAGAGTGACAGTCAAATCCTACTATTCAATTAGAGAAACCCAAGATTGGACGGTGAGTGCTCATGACTCTCTCTCTTCTCTCTAGTCCCTCAGGTCAACATTATGGACATTTATGCGAAGATAATCCAAAATTAGGGAAGATTATGCGATGATATTCCATGTTTAGCTTTGCGCGAAATTCTGAAGCGAATAAAAAACTGAAATATGTTATTATAGACGTTAAACATGAACACTGTTATCAAATACATATATTTTTTTTAAAGACTTTCCTTTTAGGAATAAAACAATAGAAAATATACTTTGCTCTATATTTATTGATAGAAGTATCACTTTCTTCTTCTCGTCCATAATGTCGTGAAGTTTACATGGTTTCAAGAAAGCACATGAAACTACTCAGAAAAGATTCAGTAAAAACATTCGATGAAGATAAGTCTCCCACACTGCTTTAAACTTTTAGTATTGTTTTTTCATTGAAATTGCTCAGTTTTGTAATCTTTTACTTGTTTAGTTTACCA
The DNA here is from genome assembly GCF_000517525.1 of Limulus polyphemus. Lineage (NCBI taxonomy): Eukaryota > Metazoa > Arthropoda > Merostomata > Xiphosura > Limulidae > Limulus > Limulus polyphemus. The sequence goes on from NW_013669376.1 coordinate 26,761, forward strand.
GTTTGTTTTTTTAAATGAAAATAATGTCACAATTTAACTAAGAAAAGTAAAAAGAGAAAACTATAATTATCAGTATAAGAAAAATAGGAAAAGTCCAGAGCATGATGGAAATTCAGTAAGAATAGGAAATAGTTTATGGATTATATCATTGAACCATTTGTGTGTATATATATATGTATAGATAAATAAATGTGTATATAATTTATCTATTACAACAAGAACTTTTCTATAGCGGACTATAAAAGCTGTAGTAATTCCAACATAAAAAAGGTGATAGGAGTAATTATATAAGCTATAGAATAATTTCATTATTTAACAGTATATAAAAAAATAGTGAAAAGCAGGTTGACTAGATTTTTAAATACATATATTTTCTTTCTCTAAGAATCAATATGACTTTAGAGAAGCGTTGCATACTGAATAGACATTCTTAAACGTATTTTAGAATATTTATATTTACTGTTTTTAGAGCAAAGCCACATCGGGCTATCTGCTGTGTCCACCGAGAGGAATCGAACCCCCGATTTTAGTTTTGTAGATTTGAATACTTGTCGCTGTAACACCGGGAGATGGAAAATTTAATATTTTTTTGGTGTAAGAACGTGGCGATATAGTATGAATGTAGTCAATGTTAACTTACGTCAAAAGTAATAAATGCTCAATAACATCAGAAATGGGGTGGAGGGGTTGTGAACCCTCATTAACCCTCATATATAGTAGTTTTTATTTTGGTGTAAGGACGTGGCGTCATCTATGAATGTAATTAACATTAACTTAAGACAAAGATAATAAACGCTCAATAACAGCAAAAATAGAGGCGGAGGGGTTTGTGAATCCCCATTAACATGCTCCTTGTTTAAGGCTATCATCCCACAAAGTTTGGTTGAGATTGGCTCTGCGACCTAAGAGTATTTAGATAACAGACAGACAGACAGATACACAGATTTTGGGCTTTATATATATATATATATAAGATAGACTAGAAGAAACAGCTAATCAATACCGCCCACAGCCAACTATTGGGCTACTCTAATCGTATAGCAGGATTGACCATCATATTATAACGCCCTCACGGCTAAAGGGCGAGCATGTTCAATGATAGGATTGGAACCCGTGACCCGTAGTTTGCGAGTCGAACGCCCTAACCAAATAGTTCGGCAGCCAAGGCGATGAACCTGAACTTAGTGTTTATGCAATGGTTTTAGGATAATTAGAGAGTGCCGATTACGATGGATGACTTTCTTAGATTTTAACAGCTTGAGATCCTTAAGATGGCCGCTAAATCAAAGCGGAACCAATTTCTCAGCTCCTATGTGACATATGACATAGAGCAACAACTATGGTGCCTACCTACATCTACGTTTTAAGGTTAAGGAATTCAGATGTGAAGCCTTGAAAACTGACGTTGTAAAAAGTAATGAGAAAATCAAGATGACGATGGTCAATGTGGCCGTTAAAACAGAGATTACTACACATCTTCGATTGTACGTATCGTGGAGCAATAATTATGGTGTCTGCACGTATGTTTTAAAGACTGAAGAATTCATTTATAAATGGTAAAATTTCTTTATCCTTCTGAATGTAGAATATTTAAGATGGCGGCCAATATGGCCTCTTTAAACTAAGCCGAGTTTTAGTCTTGATATTTTATGGTGTAGCATTAAAGAATTCTCTGCACCTAGATTTTAGCCGTATAGGAATTCAAATATACACAGTAACACTTAATAATATCAATTAATTTTCTAATTTAAAGTAAATGTGCTCTCTCTGTTTATGAGCAAATGAGCCAAAACTAGCCTCACGCTACAGTTACCATGGTTACCCATGACAATTTGTGTCATATATTGTAAAGGTCACCTAATGAGATTAGTGTGCGCGATGAACCCAATGATCTTCATCATGCTATCAAATCTATTACCAGCGTTTTTGCTGTCAGAGTGCAACACAGCGGCAATCCATTTTTGTATTTACAAAGGAACAATTGTAATCTTGAGGGCTAAATATCTTTCACTCTTTTTTTTGGGGGGGGGATTTACTGATGTTCTTTTTCAAGCTTTTATAATCATATTTGCATGATTTTGGACAAACGAGATTTGACAACATATTTGAAGCACGACAAGTTGCCTGGGCAACAAACGTAAGGATAAGGTACTTCTACAGTTCCTAAGCTTTGAATCTTTCCTTCAACTACAAAAACATTTATGGAAAAAGTCAAAAACTTTCATCTAGAGATATGCCTATAGAAGAGTGCCTTTGAGAGCTACCTACCATATTTTGATCGCCGGCAGTACGACTATCTCTTTGATGAAAATGCAAAAAAAACTTGCTTCAAGTACCAGTGCATGAAGATGCGTTACTTGCTCCAACGGACATTCTGAAATTGATCAATTGTGCTTGTGATGGCAAATTGCCGCGCAAATCAAAGTTATACAGCTACATAATATTCTGCCAGTGTGAAGGAAGCAGAGACTGCTGAAACAATAGCAGCATCTGCGGTGGAACAACTTGATGACTAAAGCAAGTTTTTCAGGAGCGAGTAGGTTCTGTATGCATGATGATGTTATTGTATAATAATTTATGTACCATTGTGCTCTATATGAAAACAAACGATAAAATGTTTATGTGTAAGTAATTTGGTAAATATATGGTCATTACTGGGTTACTATGTAGTATACAGGATATAGTTACTTAATACTGCCTAATATACTTTTAAAATGTTCATAATTGTTATGTTATGTTCTTTAATAAACATATTATTGATGCAAAACCAAACTATATCTTGTTAATATAATGATTACAATTAATTATATTGGATATAGTTGACCAAAGGAAAGTTTCCATGACAATATTACGTAATCAGAGTCACTTGTCGTAAGGTCTTTAATAAGCATTTTTAATGTCCATGGTTGAAGATGTTAGATAGAGATCAGTCTATTTTGATATGGTAGTCATATTGGTCACCATATCAAATTTTCTGTTCCCCAATGAAAATACGCACTTTTATATAATGTATTACAACACCTTGACCTTGAATGCATAAATATAACTAATCAATTTTCAGATTTTATGTCATATAGAAACTGAAATATTATAGATTTCTTGTTTTGGCAGCCAGAATATTAGCCACCATCTTGATTTTTTCGTTACCTTTTACAATAGCGAGTTTCTTGATTTCATATTTGAGTTCCCTGACCTAGAAAACCTAGGTGTAGACAATATAATTGTGACTCTATATCAAAGAACAGCTGAGATATGGGTTCCTCTTTGATTTGGCAGACATCTTGACCGCCATATTGAATATCTCAAAATGCTCAAGACCAACAAAGGGTTCTCCACAGGATTCATAACCATCACCATCGAATGATCCTAAAACCACCAAGAAAACATTGTATAAATGCCAAGACCAGGTTCAGCTAAAAAAGGGTGGGCTTAGCTGTAGGGCTAACAGGCTATGTCAAGCCAACGTTGAACGACCAATAAATAATGCTTTTTAATTATAATATTTCTAGCAAGTAAGAATTAGCAAATGTTATTGCCAATTTTGAGCACTTTATAAAATTAGCGGTACATTATAAAAAGCTTTAACATAGTAAATCTCATCAGTTCTATATGTAGGCTAAATGTACACAAATAATAAACGTTTATAAACTGTACACATAACGTGTACAAATTATTGTTCTACTTAACTCCAAGCGTAAAATATACTGCCGAAACACTTGAGACTTTTTCTTCTTCTAGGAACCATATTCGACACTGTTTAGCTGTTAGCCTTAACACGTGTATTGTACGTCAGTTTTCCTTGTTTATCTTAATGGAAGCGAAAGGTCCATAGTATAGAACTGGCTAACTACGAAGGTGGTTTGAAAAAGTACAAAATATACTCGTTGTAACACCTCGTTGATTAACAGGCATGCAAGATCTGGGAGAACATAACTAGTTGCTGTCAAACCGCTTCAGTTAAAGAATTTACTTGAGCCATGTATGCCAATATTCAAATAATTTAGAAATTGTCTTATTTATAACTGTGAATGAACTTACAATAATTGTTTTATAAAAACAATTTTTTTTCGTGCTTGTTGGTCGGAATAAGGTTTGTTTGTAATTAAGCACAAAGCTGCACAATGGGCTATCTGTGCTCTGCCCACCACTAGTATCGAAACCCGAATTCTAGCGTTGTAAGTCCGCAGACATGCCGCTGTGCCACTGGGTGGCTCGAAATAAGGCCAAAAAAAAAAAAGCTACTCAACGCTGTTTTAAGTGAACATCTGCTTTCGAGAGTTAGGTTAAAAAAGTTTAGCTCCTGTTTAATAACATTATTGATATTGTTTTTTGAACTTAAAAAGACTTAAAATTTGCACTGCAAATTTAAAAGTTAAAGTACTAATATCTGATCGATAAAGACATCACAAATAGGTGGCTAATGCTACTCATTACGGTTAAGTTATTGTTATTATTTTAGCCCAACTCGAGTAAAAAACAGCTGAAATACGTGCAAAGTTATTGCACGTAATACGGCATTCAGTCGATTGTACAGTTGCTTAGGGTTGAAATATTTTGTTGTAACATAAGTGAACTTTTGTTATTGTTGTCAGTTTATATAGTGGACGGTGTGACCTAATGTTTTAAGTATTCGTAGGCGAAAGGTTGTGGGTTTGAGGCTTGCCCGCCATGTTTTTGTGTCTTTGGGTAAGAAAATTTATCCCAGTTGCTTCAGTCTACCCAGCTGTATAGTGGGCACCAGCGGGTAACTAAAGGTTAACCTACAATGGGTTGATTTTTCCATCACCAAGATCTATCACACACTTACATATAGTTTAAAATTCTGTTAGGAGTCAATGATAGAGCAATTTTAACATTATATTTTGCATGAAAAGGCCAGTGAGAGAAGATAGGTGTGTGTTACCATTCTCATCCTCTTGGGCTTCGGGTAATCAAGATTTAAGCGATGGCCTTATGTTATTTTCAGGTACGAAAAGTATTAACTTACTTATTTATTTTATGTGGGCTGAGCGTAAGCTAATAGTTCGCCCGTCCAGACAATGAATTTGAAAATTTCTAGTTCACGTTTCGTTGCCACAAAAACGCACTCCGCACTTTGGGGTCGTAGGTGCGGTATAAGAGTGACCGCCCAATCTCACTATTCAGTCAGACAAAGGTAGACTAACAGTTGGTGGTAAGCATTGTAGGTTAGCTGCCTTCCTTCTAGTCTTTCAATTCAAAATTAGGGATGGCTATATCTTGTGTACGTTTGAACGGAAATTCTAAAACAAAGAAACATCGTACAATGTTATTAGTTTCGCCAATTGACGTATTAATTGTTGTTTAAAACCCACAAAACATACTGAGTAATCCCAGTAAATGAACAAGTTAATATGATATTATTGTTATGTTTACTCCTAGTCATTTGCAGTGATATCCACAAGTCATTATTTTGAGTAAATATGAGCGTAAAATGATTGTATAAAGATAAAAGGTCAAATAAGAAGCTAGTGACATGTATGTGATGAAAAGTTTAATGAAAAATTGATAGAAATTCAAAGCTCAATCAATGTTTGTAAGTCAGCAAAATAGGTTATCTCCAAGTAAATTACGTAGAGTACAAATAAGTGTAGTCGTTATTGTGAACACAGTAGATTACCCACTTAAATTACCTAGAGAATGAGAAAATTCATTAATTGCTGAGATTATCCTAGGGAAGATTCTGTGAGAATAACTTGAATGAGAAAGGAAAATCCTCACTAAAGATGTGAAAGGCTTCACTTAGATCTCTCATCCAGAAGAGATCATGGATTCATTGCCGCAAGATTATCGATGCCATTTTTATTCAAGTCATGCACATCAGTATAAAGCAGTATATATATATATATATTAGCTATGGAACTGTATAAGCGACATACTGTATCAGGCCATAATGTTGGAGTAAAAATATTATCTGACTGTTGTTTTAATTATGTGTCGAAAATTTAACTGACTGGCATAGTTACATTAAATGAAAAAAAAAAAGTTTACACCAGATTACCTAATTCCATATCATGACCAGCTATAGGTTTGAAAAAAAAAATCAGCTCTTATCGTCCAGCTATAAGTTGGTGATAGAGGTTGTCACGCAATAGAACATTATGTGGTATTGGACGTTGAAAATGGCTTGGAATTCTTTTACCGATAAGCACAAAAGATTTGTTATGTTATGGATTTTGTTATTTAATGTGAGCTTATATGTTCTCACACAAAAAACAGGGTTTTATATTTTTCTTGCCTATTTCAAACTCTGTTTTCTTTGTGCTTACAATAGCATTCCCTAAATATCTAAGTAAATGGATTGTGGAGAAATATGACAGATCATAAGAACTGATTTATCTTGTTTGTATGTTGTTTTTTTTAGGTAAGAATATCCTTTTCTTTTCTTCTTTGTTGGACAAATTACAATGTCTGTCTTTAAATTGCAAAATATGATTTTCATTTGTAATTACATGAAACACGCAAAACAATATATAGGATACACGTGAAAATTATAATCCATGAAAACTAAAATTTACGTTCCTTTCGATGAATTGAAGTTATTTTATACAAACAAGATACGCACACAAAACAAATACGTTTTTAGTAGGATTATTTATAACTTGACTAAATATTTCCTTCTTATGATATACGTAAATAAAATTGTTGATGCTATAAGTATTCTGAATGCGTTTGTCATTACGCACAAAGTTGCACAATAGGCTGTTTCTATTGTACCAACCACAATTATCGAAACCCTGTTCTTTAGCATTATAAGTATTTAGACTTATCGCTGAGCCACTAAGGGGGCTTTAACTGTGAAGTACAGAACCGATGCAATGCTTCCATCTGTTTTAATGAAACAGTCAACAGATAATTCAGAGTCACGCACTAACGGACTATTGCTTTAGTAAAACGTATGTCCATAGGACGTAGACATGACATTAGTGTGGGTGTAAGTTAAATGTAACCATTAATTTTATTTTATTTATCTTGAGGTTTAATGCAGAATTCTGGTAGGGTTATTCGTCAGAAAATGTAAACATGGCTAATCAAAACCAAACCAGTTCGTGATAAATCAAACTATTAATAAGATCGAAGCTAATCCTATGGTAATGAGACAAAGAAACCTTGAGTGCACACTCTGTGCCATTAACCTTCTGGTAAAAGGTAGACAGTGATTTATTGTACACATAACAGAGAGTGGTTAAAGTCACGTGTGAATGCGTGCTTTAAAAAAAAAGTTGTTAGTCCGTCAGGTCGATGCGAAACTCACCTACTTATTTGAATGTATATTATTATTATTTACTTTATATTATGTTCATAACTACACTCGAGGGTATTTTTACCACATTGTTTCATGTGGAAATAAATCTACCCTTTATTTTGAAATAACAGAAGGTACAACATTGATGAGAATAACTAGGAAATATATTTACAGAATCATCTCTTTGTGTTAAAAAGAATGCTTTTCGAAAGGATTTCAGTAAACCAGGTTATTGGCGTTATTTTTGGGTCAGTCTAAAGTAATCGTATCGTTTTATCGCTCTTTTTTTAATATAAAAACAGTGGATATTGGAATAGCTTTTATGTTTTTATTTCTTAAATCATGTCCAACTCATTTTAATAAAAGGTGGATACCGACTAAAGATGGGTGAAATTTCTTAATATACAATGGATGGACTCCCACTTTTTGTTATTATGATTGCACTTTTTCTATGTTAATTGAACTTGTATTATAACAATATTCATTGTTTGTTTGTCCTGAAAATGCACGCGCTGTACTATATAAATGCGCATGCGTATACTTCATTTCAACGGATATAAACAAAAGGCGGATGTAAATATACATTAGTAGACATTGTGCACAACAACATATTAAAAGCTAATCAGAGTTTTTTAAAAAAAGGTCTAATTAAGTCGTATAATAACATTATAACTTTATTTATTGATAGTGTTAAGTATGGTAAAGTTTGACCCTAAATAAAGCAAAATAAGTACACAAGTTAACAGTGTTAATTTACCTCTTTATCAAATATAGGCCGTACTTAAAAGCTCAACTAATGTTAGGCCTAAGGCATGTGGACTTAAGTTTTCGGTGTCTGCGATAAGAATTCTCTGTATTTAAAGAAGTACTGTTGCAGTAAAGTTACAAATTTGACCGCAAATATTTTGCAGGTCTCTGCTATTATATTATTTGTGCTGAATGTTTATAGGTAGATTTGGTACACCTAACTTTGTGTATAATAAACCAGCTTGGTATGGTTTACGTACACTGTTAGTTATCTTTATTACTATCAATGTCCCAGTGTCTCAGCGTTAAGGTCAAGTCTGAAGGTTTATAACTCTAAACTAGGTTTCGATATTCGTAGGAGCTACAGCACCGATAGCCCATTGTGTAGCTATAAGCTTAACAGACAAACAAACATAGACCACTATCAACATTGTCCTTCAAGTTGGTGTATTCTGTTACCGATAAAGCCTTTAAAAGGGCTTTTTATTTGACCTTATGCCTATCTTTAGTAGTCAGTATTGCTGTTAAAACTTGAAGGCTTGTTTTTATATAGATAAATAGATTGAACTTTCTTTGTAGGGAAAACAATGTGCAAAGAATAAAGTTAAACATTTTCATGCAGTATTTTGCTGAAGTTACATTTATACGATCTCCGATCCAATGGTCAAGGAACATCAGTCATCCACATTAGTATGGATACATTTCATATATAGCTCGATATTCTAACGATGATATCTTCACAATGGTATGAGTACATTTCGTATGTAGCTCGATATTCCGATGATGATATCTCTACATTGGTATAGATACATTTCATATATAGCTCGATATTCTAACGATGACATCTCCACAATTGTAGTAGAGATACGTTTCATATATATAGCTCGATATTCTGAGGATGACATCTCCACAATGGTATGAGTACATTTCGTATGTAGCTCGATATTCCGATGATGATATCTCTACATTGGTATAGATACACTTTTTTTTATATAACTCGATATTCTAACGATGATATCTCCACATTGGTAGTAGAGATACGTTTCATATATATATCTCGATATTCTAACGATGACATCTCCACAATGGTATGAGTACGTTTCGTATGTAGCTCGACATTCCGATGATGATATCTCTACATTGGTATAGATACACTTTTTTATATAACTCGATATTCTAACGATGATATCTCCACATTGGTAGTAGAGATACGTTTCATATATAGCTCGATATTCTGAGGATGACATCTTCACATTATTACAAATGTTTCTTACGTAGCTCGATATTTTGACGATGATATCGCCACCTATTTGTCGCTGTTCTTTTTTATTTCATACGCACACAAGGTAAGTACACCAACAGCCTCCTATGCTTTGTATATTCATATAATTCGACACGCTTGTGAGGAGAAACGGAAATACATCTGATATTTCAGATGATTCTGAACATACAATGACTTAATTTATGAACACACGTGGAGTGGGAAAATGGATTGTTGTGGCGCATAACCTAGTCGCGTTCAGCTTGAACGAGAATGTTTGAGAGCCAGTGAAGAAAAGAAACTAGTAGAAGGTACATTTAATCTTTTTCCCACTCAGCATATTGAGAAGAGTTAGTGTGTGTCGAAAATATCTCAAACGTGAAACAAGATTATATGAAAAAAAACTTTCTGACAAGCGTAAGTGAAATAACTAGAATATAGAAAATATTTATCACTCTGTCCCAACAATATACCCCAGTGGCACAGCGGTATGTCTGCGGACTTACAACGCTAGAAACGGGGTTTCGATACCCGTGGTGGGCGGAGCACAGATAACCTATTGTGTAGCTTTGTGCTTAACTCCAAAACAAACCCAACAATATATGTAGGTGTTTAAGCTAAATAAATCCGTCATATATATATACGCAAACAACTAGACCAAGAACAAATAAGAAGGGCAATTAGACAATTGACAACAACTTTCTAGTTATTCCAGTAATTTCTGTTCATTACAAGTTTAAAAAACTGTAATAATATGTCCATAATAAATTAATAAGGATGATATGTCAACACAATCACTTACATTGTTTGAAGTAAAAAACAACAACAACAAAAAACATTCAACGTAGTGTTTTTTTTATTTGTTTGTAATTAAGCGCAAAGCTACACAATGGGCTATCTGTGCTCTGCCCACCACGGGTATCGAAAACCCGGATTCTAGCGTTGTAAGTCCGCAGACATACCGCTGTGCCACTGGGAGGGGGGGGGGGCTCAACGTAGTGATAAAGTATTACCCTCTCTTTCCTTTACATGTTAGCATAAAAGTAGCCCTTGTGGGGTCAGCTGAAGCATTAAGCGCTCTTTCCTTTACAGGCTAGTATCAATATAGTTATTGTATTTACAAAATGAGTTGATCTTGGTGTAGTTGTTAGCGTGCTCGGACTGTGAATATGCATGAGGTCTCATAGTTCGAGACCCGTTACCACAAAATGAGTTGATCTTGGTGTAGTTGTTAGCGTCGGACTGTGAATATGCATGAGGTCTCATCGTTCGAGACCCGTTACCACAAAATGAGTTGATCTTGGTGTAATTGTTAGCGTGCTCGGACTGAGAATATGCATGAGGTCTCATCGTTCGAAACCCGTTACCACAAAATGAGCTCTTCTCTTTGGAGCCGTAGGTGCGCTATAAGAGTCATATTTGGAGCCGTGGGTTTGCTATAAGAGTCATAGTCAAATTCCACTCTCCAGTCAGGCAAGCGTAGTTCTAGAGTTGGCGGTGGATGTTGTTAACTAGCTGCTTTCTCTCTTGCCGTAGAGGAATAAATCGGATCTGCCAGCATAAAGATGTGAACTAAAAAGAAATACCCTAAATCACTGTGGCTGTGGATTATTTTGAATCTTTCTTAAGAAAGCTATGAGATGGAAAAACGGAACTGAAATCACTGCGACTGGGGAATATATTTAGTTTAGCTCACAATTTGCCACACAATGAATGTTGATGCTTCAGTTGAATCTAGTAACTTGGTATCGTGAATTTAATTGAAAATGAAGTGTACCTAAGAATTCGTGATTTTGACTTTTTGTTTTTCGAACTTTCGCTCAAAGCTAAACAAGAACTGTCTGCGTATAGCCGTCCCTAATTTTGAACTGATAGACTGGATCGAAGGCTACTGGTCAACAGCACTCACTGTTAACGCTTGGGCCATTCTTTTCTCAAGGAATAGTTGGATTAGACGGTAATAAAGTGTGGAACATGTTTTTATGGCAATCGGGATTGTAGATTTACCATCGAATCACTGGGGGGGAGGGGGTAGATGAACAGGAAGAGGTTGGAAATAATATAGCAATAGTTTGCTTCTAGGCAGTATCGCTCACGACCCAGAATCTTTGTAAGGCCTGTAAATTTAATGTTTTGACAATTATCGTTTCAATGCATTTATTACATTGAACCGAAAGGTACATCAGCATCGCATCCATCATGTAAAACCTAATACCAAGGACAGAATTCTGACAGTGAGAACATATACGTTCTCGCGCTTCCTGGCGAAGTCGTGAGGTGCTCATTAGTATTCCACGGAAGCTGAATAGATGTACAAATAATACGCATATTATGTATAAGTGGCTACATGTAAAAATTTGTATGTGCTTTAATGGTTCATTATCCGCATGTGTAAAAAGTTAATAACCATAAAAAAGAACTTTATCATATAATGATAAACCACGTTAAACAATGCCTATCTAGTTTCATCTTCACAAAACATTTTTTTCTTGTTAGGTTTATTGATCACGTGATAAAAAGTAACATCCAAACATTCAGGCTAATGGCTTGAGCACAAACGTTAATTGCAAGTGAAGGCTTTATGGATGTTGCTTTTGTTGTGAGATAAATATAGAAAATGCTCTTCTATTTAAGACCTGCCTGACTATATATCTGTTACCTTCCATTCTAATTTAGCAGTCTTTCTGTTGGGTGTCACTGAGTGCTGCAAACCTGATCCGTATTTTACATGATGCAAACATGTGGATTACTAGAAATGGTCGATTATCAACGTTCAATAAGTGCATTTTAACATTCATGAAAGTGCATATTTCATGAAGCGAATAGCAAATTTTCCTCACTCGTATGGTGAGGAATTAGTTCTAAACATTTTTATTAAAAATTGATCGGCCAAAGAAAGAAAAAAAAGAAAATCTGACGTCAAATCCTGTTTGAATGAAATATTGAAATAGATATATAAGAATAACAACTACCAGTGTTTTATCTTAAGTTAATGATAGATACAGAGACTTTAACAGCATTAATAATTATTAACCTAAAAGTGATTTGTGTTTTTTAAAGTGTAAATGAGGATATGCCGTCGTTTTCAGTTCTTCTATAAATGTCTCTTAGATGCAAAAATGTTACCATTGTTAGAAAAAGTAAATATTCTTAGCATTCATCAAACACTATCAATTTCATGAAGTGTTCTTAAAATTGATGTCTATAGATAAAACACATTTTTTCGTCCTGATCAACGTGTTCATAACATTTGGTCACTCTATTGCCTGGTGCTAGATATTTCCAAAAAAAAGGATTAAATTAAAAGAGAACTTACCGGTGGTTCAACAATAAATTCGAGGGCTTATAATGCTAAATTCACAGTGCGAGGTCTGCGATGGGCACAGCGCAGACAACTCATTGCTTAGCTTTGCGCTTAAACCAGCTAAATGAATAGTAGGCAGAGAAAACTAAACTGAAATTTAAATTTTAGAAAGATTCCAATTCAACCAATTTTATTTTAGTTTTTGGAGATTTTTCAGTCTGAAATGGATTTTGTCATTGGATTGTTTTTAGCCAGCAAGGCTAGAAAACAAACTAACACTCGAGGTTATGTAAGAGGGAAAAGTGAAAAAAGCAAGGCATGCGAACATCCTTTATAATTTTGAAAAATGCTATTCCTTGTTTTAGTTCAAAGATGCACATTGCACTATATACGCTCTGTCCACCGCGAGGATTCGAACCCTTAAACTTACTGCTAACCCACTGGGGACTTAAAAAATGCAAATAGGAATTACTAGAGACATAAAACAGAAAAAAAATGCAATAAAATGTATGTAATTAAGCGTGTTAGTTATTCCGTGTGTGTTTGCGTGCTAGCTCATGTGGAAATCCAATATTCCTGTTGGCTAATTGTACAGTGATACTTTTACGTTTATACGACTGCAAATATGAACGACATTTAACGTGCATTGTTCTGTTCGAGTGCAATACTACGACGCTTATAGAATTAACTTTAAAGACAATTACTACTGTTTAATAAACGACACGCAAGGAAACACATTAGGATAATTCTTTACTTTTCCGTGGCTTATAAATAAATCAGTATCATTAGATCTCAATTCAAATTGCAACAAACAGCTAAAAATCAACAATTAGGCCTAAAGTTTAAATCGCTTCGTACGCGTAGCACGAGTTTACTCATTATATAATCTATAGCAATTAACCTTAATAGTCATTGCTACAACTTAGTTCATTTTCAATGCTCTACAATTAATCCAGATTGGGAGAAAGAAAATAATTAAAAATATCAGATGATACACAAATGCAATTTAGACACTTATATACACAAGAAATGTACAAAAAGAAAAAAAAGAAAAGAAAAAGAAACGTGAATCCAGTTGACTTTTACACTTCTTGATACCATAAATTTGAAAATTCACTATTTTGTAATTATCATATGTTTCCAACTATCTCATTATAGGCACCTAAAAATTGACAATTAGGCCTAAAGTTTAAATACGCAGTTCGAGCTCTGTGATGGGCATAGCGCAGACAACCTTTTGCTAGAGGAATAAAATATTACACAATTTCCGTTGCTTGATAATACTTTAGGGGAGAGTAAGAAAGGAGTTAATACTATAATGGAAGGAAAAATAAAAACAAGAGGGAACCCTCAATAGCCGCGGATGTAATTAGATCTCAAAAGATGGAGTTATGAGCTAAAAGCTTGTACTTGAAAATAACTCAAATCCATTTTATGACCCACTATACCGCAGCTAATAAATGAAGTAGTGGCAACGAAGACAGTTGATTTTTACATTCATCGATACCATAATTTTAAAAATTCATTATTTTAATACTACTGTATAACGTCGCTTTATCAAGAGTTCGATCAAGAAAAATTCTCAAGATCTTAGTCAAAGAGGGCGGTTATTGAGAAAGATAAGTTTTGTATAGATAAAAAAATGTTATGTGAAGAGATATATTTCGTTTATAGTCATTTCGTGTTTTCATACTTTTTTACATTAAATCTTAATAGAACAACTCCATACTGCGCTTAGTGGGTTTTTGTTTAATTTAAGTCCAAATACATAATACAACTACAGCATTGTTTAAAGGATTTGTCTATTTAAAACATATACCCTTCTCATATATATATAGTATTATACTTAATAGTGTTGTACATGTGAAAAAACAACAAACCTTTTTTGGGGGGGCTCATATGTCACAGCGCATGCTTAGTATGCAGGAGGTCGAGAATTCAATTCCGTTTATGTCCATTAAAAAAAAAAATCCTAAACAGTGTTTCAGTAGTTAAATAGTTTTAGTACACACATCGTACGTGAAACATAAGTTTATCTCCTAGTACAGGATTAAAAACCTAAGAAATGATATTCGTGATGAAAAAACGTAAGACTAAAGGAGAAAAAATTAATAATAAGAATCAGGCTTATGAGAGAAAAGCTGTGTAGAAAGATTTGAAAGAAAAGACGATTAATAAAATAAACAGCTCTTCGCATAACAAAGTGGTACAGGATAAATGTGAAGTGTTGTTTTTTATTAAACACAAATCTACACAATGAGCTATCTGTGCTCTGCCCATCACGGGTATCGAACTGTGGTTTCTAGCAGTATAAAAAGTGAAGTGCTAAAGTTAATTAAGACAAAATCTGAGATAAAATTAAGAGAGATGAGTACACGAAACGTCTTTCGAAACGTCACCCTCTACACTTGGGTTTTTTCTACAACAGGTAGTTGCTGTTAATTCCAGTGTACTCATTGTAAATACTCTGCCTAAACAATCTATCAAAGATTAAGATAGTTTAATACATAAAAAGAAAAAACTAACGAAATAAACGGTATCTTGAAAAAAAAAAAATAACGGTGTATTAGTAAAATATCCAAATTGGTTTTTATACAAATTTTAATTATTTCTTGATTCACAATTCAGTCTCTCATAATAGTGTAATACTTCTACTTGGTAAGTAGGGACACTACTTGGCATAGTTTTCTGTAGGTCATCCTTTATTTCTAAACCTCATAGCTTAAAACAACAATAAACAAACAAACAAACTTGCTGATGACATAGTTCCAAAAAACGTATCCGTATTGTACCTCAACGATACATTTATCTCATGGAAAAATGCATTGAACAGGTTTGGAGCTGATGAAGTAATTAGGTTATGATTCACTCTGAAAGTAACCAACATTCTTGTGAGAAATGACGTTATAAAAGATGGTTACCCCTGACACCAATTTATTACAGGTGTCAAGGCTGTTTGAAACATAGGTTAAGTAAGTTCGTGGTTTGTATTGTAAGACTGGATTAGGTTTTCAGGATATTAACTAATGAAGCTGTGGATATAGAGTTTATAAGTCAAATCAACTTTTAGTTTTCATTTTCCTATAATAAAGACATTTAAACATTTTGATGTCAGTTAATGTGCAAAATGTCATTAAAATTGCGTTAGTGCTGCTTGAGCTCTGTGGTTGAAATACTTGCTTTGCTTCTTATTCACGTCTCTATAGCATACCTATTTTAAATGTTATGACACTCATACTTTATCTGTTAGAATAATACATAGCTTAGCTATACCTTTTGGGTTAAGATAGGCCCTGTAATCCCTACCCTTTTTTGTATCCATTAAACAAGGATAACAGCTTTAACTTTTATCCTGATGAATTAGCGTATCCATTTTAATCTGTACCTTGTTAAACGTATTTGGTGGGGACAACGATTTCATTATTTATCTTGTTTAAATTTTTTGAGTTAGGAAATTCAGCTTAACTCTATCTTGGTCACGTATCATAACTTAGCACGTTTATTCAGTTAAAAACATACTTAAGTATGCTGTTTGTTTGTTTGTTATGAATTTCGCGCAAAGCTACACGAGGGCTATCTGCAATAGCCGTCCCTAATTTGGCAGTGTAAGACAAGAGGGAAGGCAGCTAGTCATCGCCACCCACCACCAACTCTTGGGCTACTCTTTTACCAACGAATAGTGGGAATGACCGTCACATTATAACGCTCCACGGCTGAAAGCGCGAGCATGTTTGATGTGACGGGGATTGCGAGTCGAGCGCCCTAACCACCTGGCCATGCCGGGCCTAAGTATGCTGCCTATTTATATGACTTAATCCCTACCTTTTTCATAACTCTAAGTTTAGTATAATGATATGAATCTCTATCTTATTCATTTCCCTTAACTTAGAATATATATTTTAATCAGTAGCTTACCCATACATCTTGGATTAATACAGACACATTAATATTTATCTTAATCGTATATTCTGAGCTCAGGATAGTAGTTTAAATCCCCATCTGTTCACACATTTTATATTAGGATAGGCAGTTTATCTTCTATTTATTCATGCTTTCCGAGTCCGAAAGTTTTATCTATCTCCGAGTTTAAAACGCCCATTTGAATTCCTGGCTAATTCGTACTCTTGATTTAGGATACCCATGTTCAAAATCGTTTGTATAACGTTTCTAAAATGCATTTTTTTTATTCAAATATTCATATTTCATTCAACAAAATTAATTCATCAGAAAAGTATAATCCTACTTCAAGGTACTTGTTGGAATCTAACGTTAAATAATAAAAACAAAAATAAAAATAAAACCGTTAAGTGGCAGGTCTATCGCAAAGAGCAATTTGGCGAATAAATAGTTTAGAAAAATGCATTGAAAAAGCCGTTTAGACGGATACCGTCAGTAATTCTAGTGTTAAGTAGCAGTAATATGAATATATATGTTTGCAGCTACAGTGACTGAAGGGGATATATGATCAAAGCAAGCTACCTAGTATGTGACATCTAGTGTTAAGTAACAGTGATATGATTGTAGATTCAGTGACAGAAGAGGATATATAATCAACGCAAGCTATCTAGTATGTGACATCTAGTGTTAAGTAACAGTGATATGATTGCAGCTACAGTGACTGAAGGGGATATATGATCAACGCAAGCTACCTACATACATCAGAAAGAAAAATATATACTTAGTGATTAGCATAAGTAATTAAACATAATGTTCAAACTTATATAATGATTAGAATGCATTGTTTCATCAGTTGGGTACCCTCGTTATTAGCGTTGTTTTCGTCCATAAACCCAATAATATCTAGTCCTAAATCCGTATACTAAGCCTACAATGCAGAATAATCATCATAATAAAGTAATAAACACAAAATTACATTAGAAATAAACATAACATTAGGTTGGAAATAGGAAAAATAAAAACAGATATATTAATTATTCTAACCAACACTGTGGTAAAATTTATAGTTGACTCGACTAGCTTAGTAAATTTAGTCTAATCCTAAATCGATAAACGAAGCTAACAATGTGTCAAGCTCGACAAATGTTACAAGGCATTCTGATAAAAAAAAGGTCTTAACAGAATTGTGATTTGTTTGTTTTATATCTTTGTTCCACTAGGAGACTGGAATTGTGATATACCGAAGACATTGTGACACATTGAAAATTAATAAAGAAATGTTGATATCATAGCCATTCTTAGTAATTGCAACCTATTTTCATTGGAGAAACCTTTAGGTAAAAAGAAACGTTCTAATATCGCAACAAAAACAAGCGACGAAGGGAAACAACAACAAAAACAACCAATGTAAGTTTATATTGTATTTGATGTGTTAAAATGTTGTTTTATCTACTGAAGGAGAAATGACAAACGATCTGAATCCAATTAAGTATAAAAAAAAATTCTGTGTAATGTCAATGAAGAAAGTATCTGGCTTTCAATATATATAAAAAGAAGTTTTGATTTTTTCCACTACGTCGCACTCAGCCTTTAACAAGCTTTTAACTGACTTAGCCACTGATTAATTGGTTATATTCATTTAAGGTCGGTTTAGTTTATGTGATTCCAGCCCACTTACAGGTCATATACATACATAGTGCATTAGTAGTTAGATTTACTTAAGATTATGCTAAAGTTTGCCAACAGTTTATAATGGATTGAATATTTAGGAAGTACGAAAAAAAAAATGTCGAATACAATTGGACGCAAATATTCGAAAGCAAACGAACCTTACAGGTTAGATTATTTAAACCAACGTAACTTGTCTTCAGTAAACGTGATTACTCACGGTGAATTCCCTTATTTGTTTCACAATAGTTTTCTTTATATGCTTAGTAGCCGACAGCTTGATAGTCGGCGAACTTTAAAATGCTTGATCGCAGAAAAACTTGCCATAATTTCGTTACCCATCACTAGAAAGGGTATACGTTTTTGCTTCTAAGGGAAAAGGTTACCATGACAACAGCTTGGACTTTACTATCGTAGTTCAGGCGGTGTCTACGACAGGTTTCGAAGTTCTGATGCGGCCCATTAACCTCTTTGAAAACACCTTCCGCTCATGTGCTTACACAGAATTATTTTACTCAAATTATACAGTGGCCGGTCATGTGCTTGATGCTTGGTTGCTCTCTGATCAATGCTTTCCGCTGTATTTTCTAGTCATGTGCTTGTAGAATGAAACATCGAACTCTAAGGGATAGACAAGAAACAATAAATTTTTGCGTATATTTACATTATTTTCTTACAAACCTTTTCTAACCAAATACGTCATAGTTAGTTTTACTCTTCAAATAGACAGTTGGGATCGAGAAACCATACAATTTCGGTTTGAAAATGTTTTTATCACAGAAAATAGCCGATGCGCATATCTACTAAGTTATTATTATTATAGCTAAATTATGAACTTACACTAGATTATTGGGGTTAGGACACCCAGATTGTGGATATTTATTAAAGTATCAGCTAGGGCACCAAAACAAATACATATTTATTATTTCCAGTTGTTAGCAATGGTTCTGAGCTTTTGATTGTCAGGGCCATTCAGATTCCGTGTTTGTACGTCCGCCGGTGGGAAAGCGGCAAGTCTTCGGATTTACAATGCTAAAATCAGGGATTCGATTCTACTCGGTGAACACAGCAGATAGCTCGATGTGGCTTTGCTATAAGAAAACACATAGTTTAGCTAACAAACTAACGACTTTAGTTTACTAAGCGAGCGTGTATACAAGGGAATTTCACAGAAAATAGTCTACGGGGTTTAATGTGGTGATTTTTGGGACCAGGGGGAACGAGGACTATTATTTATCGATACTTCTTCTTATGAACTATGGCAATCATTAAAAAACAATTGAAACTTTGGGATGGGCATCTTCTGTTTGAGCAAAGTTGATGACCATGCGATATTATGATATATTTAAACCGAAAAAGACATAATAAATTTTGTTGAAACCTCGCACCTTTAATTCAAATGTGCAAGTAACGTTATTCTATGTTAAGATGGAGTATAAACTGATGGTGGTTTCGATTGTTTGCAAAGGTGGACAGAAATAAATGAGAAGACAGCACATGCAAACATTTTATATCACATTTAAACTGGGTAGGAAAAGTATTTGTTTTTATCTTTCTACATGACTATTATTATGAGTACCACGAGAGTAAAACACGTGCCTGACGTTGAAACTGACAATAGGAATACCCGATTTTCATACTTTCAAAAAAACGTAGTAGGGTAAATTTTCGCTCACATATTTGTAGTGGAGCACATTATTATGAAACTAATTGTTTAATGTAAGAGACTGAAGTCTTGTGTGTGTGTTTCATTGTTTTAATATCGGGTAACGTTTTTATCAAGAGTTGGTGATTGCTTGTAATACTTGTTTAAAGGCAATATAAAATTGTTTGGTGCCATTCTTATTGCATGGTTTGTTTGTAATTAAGCACAAAGCTACACAATGGGCTATCTGTGCTCTGCCCACCACTGGTATCGAAGCCCGGATTCTAGCGTTGTAAGTCCGCAGACATACCGCTGTGCTACTGGGGGGGGGGGCTTATTGTATGGTTAGACGATCCTAAAGTATTCAACTTAGAGAAACATATATATATATATATATATATATGTGTGTGTGTGTGTGTGTGTGTGTGTGGATATTACTACACTGTATAAATAGGAATTAATAGCGACAGTGTACCTGTAGTTATAAGGAACTTTTACAAATGTCAATAGACGAGGACATATAAGAATGATCCATGATTTCTAGAGGTTTCGTAGACGGTAGGCTATAGAGCCACTCATTAGACGGAACAATGTTAATAGCGACAGTGTACCTGTAGTTATAAGGAACTTTTACAAATGTCAATAGACGAGGACATATAAGAATGATCCATGATTTCTAGAGGTTTCGTAGACGGTAGGCTATAGAGCCACTCATTAGACGGAACAATGCTTTGGATTACATCCTCAGTTCCTGTGAGACGCTACATTTCGTACATGAGGGTTCAGAACGATTCATTTGCACATCTACAATAAGTATTATTCTCTGAAGTCACGAAAGCTAGAATATATGTTGTTGATTCTTTTCTTCGTTATGTGATATTTCTCACATGCGTGTAAAGTAATATGTTGAACCAGCACCACTGAGCAAAAGGTAAAGTATTTGTTTGGTTCGTGTTGATAATTGTAGAAACTTGAACTCTGAGAAGTAACTGCCTGCTTACAAACGACTATTTTAAAATGTTGTTGATGTTTTTTATCTACTAGAAGGCTTAGTAAGCAGTAGTATTAAAATAAGTCTTATTGGCATGTTTATAATAAATCATGGAAACAGGGACTTACATAACAGAGTTTATTCTAAGGTTCACTATATATATATATATACATACATATATGTACAACTACAAATGTATATTTCACAAGTTTTTTGCAACTAATTACAGGATATGAAGCTGTTGAATACAAACACAAACTTAAAAATATAAAACATAATAAATTGAAAAATAAACAATCGTGATTCCTTAAACGGTTGGAGAGATATTAATTTAAGAAATACAAAAGGTACACTTTTTAATTTATAGATAGACAGAAAACCACGGATAAAGAAAGCTTACAAAATGTAGGCTGTTTTTTGTGGTATGTTCATTTGGATTAGTTATTCATTTACTTTCTTAAACAAATCCTTATACTTCAGGGACAAATGAACAACAGTTCGTTCCTTTAGTCAGGTTTATTTTTTCTCTGACTTATGGATAAGAATTGATCTCGTCTTATTAGTTCTGGCGTATAATTGAAGGTATTGAGTTTTCTTTAGTGAATCCTACCGTTTATGAACCATTGCGGGAAATGTTTTTTTTTTTTTTAAATAAGCATTGTACTATTCTGGAGTAAAATATTTTCCGCGGGTTGGTGTTTCTTGAACAATGCTCTTTGTGGCACTGAGCAAATACAACCAGTAATTTCCTATTTATTTACGAGTAAAATCTACAATAAAACTGCTCAATGCTTGTTTGTTTCTGAATTACGCGCAAAGGGCTATCTGCACGAGGGCTATCTGCGCTAGCCGTCCCTAATTTAGCAGTGGGAAGGCAGCTAGTCATCACCACCCACCGCCAACTCTTGGGGCTACTCTTTTACCAACGAATAGTGGGATTGACCGTCACATTATAACGCCCCCACGGCTGAAACGGCGAGCATGTTTGGTGTGACAGAGATTCGAACCCGCGACCCTCAGATTGCGAGTCGAGTGCCTTAACCACTTGGCCATGCCGGGCCTTTGCTCAATGCAAAGATAACTTTCAATTAACTGCTGTAAATTTAAATGCCCCAACATTTTGTTTTGTAACAAACCTATTTGAAATAAGAAATTCAGTGATGATAATCTGGCCAATATTTACACTCGATATGCAAGGGGGCCTGCAGGTTGTCTAAACTATTAAGTTGCAAAAACAGTTATGGTTGATTTCAATGTTCTTCATACATTGTTGAAACATATAATAACTATAATATGAAATTACTGTAATAAGGTAAGCTTTATGTTTATTTCAATTCTTGAAAAACGATTTTTCAGAGATTAGTACTTTAAAGTAAGTATAACTGGTACGAATGAATGCTGGAGAAAGCAAAAAAATAAATAAATGATTAAATGAAAATAAACTGTAAGCGTGGAAAAAGAAAAGAGAAACAGATTTCTTGTCTTCATTTAAAAAAAAAAGAAGAAAGAAAAACAGCTCCACACACACACACACAGAACAAAAAAAATCATTTAAAAAAGTGATTAGAAAAAAAGCACATTTAGCGACTATAGTCAATCATTCAGTAACTTTATATGTGGAACGAGGCTATCCGCAACAATGGGTTGAAACAATAGAGGCTGTAGTTTAATAGGGACTTACCTAGACAGTTAAAGTACGTGACTGGGTACATTTCAGGGCTCTAATTAAAGATTAATGCACTTGTACATTAGTTTTTCATGTCAGACTTCGACAACAGTAATAGATGGGACTGTTAGAGTTAAAAAGGTCACGTATGTTACAAAGAAAAAGCGTTAGGGAATTCACTGGTGTGTTTAACTGGTGTAATTAAGTAGGAAAAGGCATTATCTTCTTTGTAAGAGTAGTTTTCTATCGTCCTGATTGGTTTAGTGTAACCATTGTTTGTTTTAAGAGTGTGTTTCCCAAAAAAAGCGCTTCTTGAAAAGCGGGTTTTGTCACAATAAATATACATCGATTTTTCTGGGTTAAACCCAAGATTGCCGTAGAGTTTGATATTTCTATACCTTAAACTTCAAATCAAAATATAAACGGTGTTATATTTGAAAGATTTGTATTTATAACTTTATGTCCCAAAATTCTATGACGGACGCTTGTCAGAACAAAATAGAAATGTTGCCATGTTCAGTTCAGATATTTGTGTATCTACCTTTCTATTCCAAGCATGTTGAATGGTTATCAGAACATAATAGAAGTGTTTCAATCTTTAGTTCATATAGTTTTGTATTTGACTCTCTGTTCTGCAAATGTTGAATGGTTATTAGAACAAAATAGAAATGTTGCCTTATTTAGTTTGGATAGTTTGATATATATATATATATATATATAGTTTTCTGTTCCAAAACATGTTGAATG
>NW_013669376.1:50950-58137 GCF_000517525.1 Limulus polyphemus
ATATATATATATATATATATATAGTTTTCTGTTCCAAACATGTTGAATGTTTATCAGAACAAAATAGAAATATTGTCATGTTTAGTTCGGATCGTTGGATATATGTTTCTATTCCAAACTTAAATATAAATGTAATGTTTAGTTCAGCTGTTTGTGTATGTAACTTTATGTTCCAAATTTGCATGATAAATGTTCATCAGATTAAAAAAGAAATCTTGTCGTATTTAGTTTTCAAATATGTATGGATATAATTTTCTGTTCCAAAATATGGTGATAAGTATTCAATAGAAAAACCATTTTTCTTGTTAATATCATATTAATTACCTCTTAAAATAAATAGTAACTAGTGTTTTACTTTAGAAAAAAGTAAAATGAAAAGTATGATCGCAGAAATGTGAGAATAGTTATTACTGGTTTAAAAGGGTCCATGAAAATGATGTGATGAGCGACTTATGTAAGTTTTGTCTACACAAATGTTCATAGAGGACTGAAACACAAAAAAACTAAGCTAAATTCATTATATAACCACAGGAACTTATAAACCTAACGAAATCTAGGAATGACATGTATGCGTTCTGTATATTTTCTTTTCACAATCACTGATAGTTTGGTGTAGCTTGGTGGATGGGGCGCTCTTCTCGCAATATGCGTATAGTGGGTTCGCATCCCATCACCAAACATGCTCGCTCTCGCAGGGCGTTTAATGTGACGGCCAATCCAACTTTTCGTTGGTAAAGAGAAGCCCAATAGTTGGTGGCGAGTGATGATGACTAGCTTTCTTCCACATAATCTATCATTTCAAATATAGGAAAGTCTGGCGCATGTAGCCTGCGAGTATCTTTGCGAGGAATTCATCAAATAAATAAACACTCTCTGATAAAAAATTTGGCATCCACACAATAAAATCTCTACCGAGAAAAACAACAACATTAAGTAGTTTCAGCTGTACTTGAATAAGTTATGTAGTGATATAATTAAACTGCCACAGTATGACAATTATCAACTCGCTACTAGCTTGCAAAAATCTAAAGAGGTCTATAACAGAATGACTTTACTAACAAACTAACATCAAACTAGAGTACAGCGCTATCAGAGTCTTTGAATCCAGTTAGCAATAAACTGGTGTATAACACCTTCACACTCTCTAGGGTCAAGTTATACCAACCATCAGCAAACTGGTGTATAACACTTTTACAATCTGTAGGTTCCACTTATATCAAGCTAGCAGTAAACTGGTGTATAACATATTTACAATCTGTAGGTTCAAGTTATACCAAGCTAGCAGTAAACTGGTTTGTAACACTGTCACAATCTAAAGGTTCAAGTTATACCAAGCTAGCAGTAAACTGGTGTGTAACACTTTGACAATCTATAGGTTCAAGTTATATCAAGCTAGCAGTAAACTGGTGTATAGCACATTTACAATCTGTAGGTTCAAGTTATACCAAGCTAACAGTAAACTGGTTTGTAACACTGTCACAATCTAAAGGTTCAAGTTATACCAAGCTAGCAGTAAACTGGTGTGTAACACTTTTACAATCTGTAGGTTCAAGTTATACCAAGCTAGCAGTAGATTGGTGTATAACACTGTCACAATCTAAAGGTTCAAGTTATACCAAGCCAGCAGTAAACTGGAGTGTAAAGCTATTACAATAGTTAGGTTCAAGTTACACCAAGCTAGCAGCAAATTGGTGCATAACACTGTAACAATCTGTAGGTTCAAATTATATCAACCATCAGCAAACTCGAGTATAACACCTTTACAATCTGTAGGTTCAAGTTATACCAAACTAGCAGTAAACTGGTGTATAACAGTCATAATCTAAAGGTTCAAGTTATACCAAGCTAGCAGCAAACTGAAGTGTAAAGCTATTACAATATTTAGGTTCAAGTTATACCAACCTAGCAAAAAACTGGAGTGTAAAACTATCACAATCTAAAGGTTCAAGTTATACCAAGCTAAAAGCAAACTGGAGTGTAAATTATCAGAATCTAAAGGTTCAAGTTATACCAACCTAGCAAACAAGTGGAGTGTAAAACTATAACACGCTGTAAGTTCAAGTTAATTTATTGTTGTTGAGATGTAAATGAATTGTATTTTGTTTCAGGCAAACATGAGTATCGTTGTTGTGATTAGTAACTTACAAGATCATCCAAGTATAATCATTCATTAGTAACGTTTTTTATAACTAGATACTAAATAGTTTTTCTGCAGCTCTATTCTGCTGCCGTCTTCAATGAAATATTGAAAACGACCGAGATTCAAGCCGGGATCTTTTTGATGGTGTGTCTCGTACATTATCCACTCGTTATGGCTTAACTAATCGATATTAGCTAAATTTAACCAGTTTTATTTCAATACGTCTTTTAAAATATCCATTCTAAGATTTCTGTCGTCTGAGGAAGCGGGTTGGCCCTGTTGTGGAGCTCTGGATTTCGGAGTCGTGTTCAATCCGTGCACTACCATAAAATATTCCGAGCACTTTAAGCTGAGGGTGCATTATATGAGTGACAGTCAGCTCTTGAAGTGGAGGGTAGGGTGCTGGTGACTACTGCCTTCCCCCTGTTCAGTAGTTCATAATTGTGGTCGGTGACAGATAGATTTAGTAGATTTGACATACATACATAAATTTACATTAATGATATTAGAACAATACGTAGGTGCAAATGGATTTGCCCCTGATGAAGAAAGATGAACCCTTCGAAAGCGCTCCGCTATAAGGTTTTCTATTTTGTTGTACACAAATACAGATACTATTATCTATGCAATTTTCAAATACATTAGCATTATTTATAATACTGAAAAAGCGAAAAAACAACAACAAAACACACACACACACACACACATATATATATATATATATATTGAAAATATAACTTTTTTGTAGTAATGCAACGTCCATGGTCAGCATATTAGTTTGTTTACATTGAACTTCATTCTGTTTTAAAGCGGCTAAAGTTTGATTCGTTCATTTTATATTTATAATTCTCAAGAATAAAGTCATTGTTTTGATACAATGTTTTTATGCTACTTATAAACCAAATCTCCCTCTACAGATAGAATGTTTTTATATAATTACATGAGAAAGAGATACAGTAAAATGGCTTACTCTCATTCTAACTGGGTTGGATTAGAAAAATGACCTGGAAGACCAAGAAAATACGCAACAGCTTACATCGTATTCTAAAAATCCCATTTGGTTTTTATTGGATTTTCATTATCCATAGTCAACACTTTTGATCTGTTGTCGAAGGAAATAACAATACCGAATCCTTGACATATTAAAATGTAAATAGATGACAATTTCCTCACAATATGACCTCACCATTCAGTAGTTGCATAACGTATTACTGAATAATATGGACAATGCACATGGATGGAAATGTAAAGAACAATGATGCTTGTGGACGTAAATGGTATTTTAAACCCTCATGAAGTCAGGAAGATGCAGGGTTGACTTTAATAAAATATACCATCATAAGCAAAAGCTTTCATTTGCTTTGGTTTACTGAAATAATGTAACAACCAAATCTTTCTTTTTTATCAAACCAGTTGAAAAACAACAACAGTAAAAAACCCAGCAATATTTGTATACGATCCCTTAACTTGAAAATACACACATATATATATAGATTTCCGGAAATACGCAAAGTTAAATATTTGATATAAATCAGAAAAGAAAAGATTCGATCATGCACAGAAGCTTGTAAACCTAATGGTACCTATAGTTTTCTAAAGTGTTTATTTACCACTATTAGTTCATTAACTTCCTACCTCCTTACTGTCAATTCCAAAAAGGCCACTCACCTCTATCATCCCTAGTATTAGCATATCCAGATCTTAGATATCACGTGCTCCTAGATAGGATGTTGAAATAAAGTGTAATGAACTTTTTCCGTCTTTATTTTGAATAAATGAAAAAAATTAAGCTATGATCCCTGCTATGTGTATCACCCTGAGTGTAATGAAAAAAGTTATTGTAAACGTCATTGTAAGCGTTAAACTCTTCTGACATTTTTGGCTTCAAGAAAATATAGTCGAATTTCTTAGATATTTTCGCAATTTTGATTTTTAAACATACCTAGCGTTTTGTTTTTATTTAAATAAAAGTTCATTTTTTCTTCTTTTCCTTTTATTTTTGTAGATAAGTGCTGTACACTAAGAAGATTCAGTCGAGATGAGTTTAGCTGCTGCATGCTAAAGGTAATATTTCGAAGAAAAATACTTTATTTTAAAACAATCATAATATTAATAAGCTAATTAAACCATGAAACAAGAAACTTGAACGGATCGGAAAGTTGACATTCCTGAAAACATCACCTTCCGAAAACGTTCAGGGTATTGAGTTTCTTGGGATATGATGATTCTTAAACGAAACGATGAAGATCTGGTATGTTTAAGGTAATGTTCTAGACACAAATAGGCTACTGATATTTTTTGTTTTAAGATATGCTTATTTTATTTTTCAGAATGACGATGACAATTTTGATTTTTCTCATCATAACATTTTTTTCGGTAAGTAACGAGATTCTACATACTGAAGTTAAAAATTAGATTGGTTCTCACGCTTAACTATTGTTTGTTGCAAAACGTTGTTGATTTATCGATCTGATTTTTAAATGAAAAATAAAACGTTTTGAAATTGTTAAGAAGCTGTTTCGTATTCTTTCATTGTATTGGTCTGTACCTTATAACTGATATATCTAATATAATTTTTAATTGTTCTCTAATTAGGTAATCGTAGGGTGAAATATACTTGCCCCCAGTGACTCAGTAGCAAGTCTAAAGATTTATAACGATACCCGTGGTGGGCACAGAGCCCATTACGCAATTTGGCACAAAGAAACTTGATTTTGCTGTCATCTAGCGGCTATTTATTGTACTAAAATTTCGCGTTAGTTTTCTACCAAGCATGTGATCTGTCGAAAACGAACCAGATTACTTATATATTGGGTATTTTGTTTTCAGTATATCACTAATACAATCAAGTTCTCACAAAAATAAATGTATTTATTTTGGCATTCAAGAGATCACAAGTTTAAAACTCTTATATTTTCCTAATGTCCAGGAAACTTCTGTTTTGGAGCTTTCAAGCACATCATGTATACCGAAACTGTAAACATTTGAAGTTAAACATTACGTTAAAAGTTTTTAACTAGTGTGATTCTGGAAGTTTTGGGACCTATCACATTGATGTATAATGTTTGATCATCTTATTATTGATTTGATTTTGAGACTTTCCGAAAAAGCTTTGAAATCGTAAGGTGTATTTTACACAAAGTGTTAAAGCTTTGAAATTGTAAGGTGTATTTTACACAAAGTGCTAAATTTTTGAAATCGTAAAGTGTATTTTACACAAAGTGTTAAAGTTTTGAAATCGTAAAGTGTATCTTACACAAAATGTTAAAGATTAGATTATCTGAGAACCTAATGTTGTTATTTTTTTCAGTTAGCGTATTAATGAATTGAGTTAGTAAATATTTTTTAACTTCCTTGATCGAATACAGATTTCCACGGTTCTTTCTCGGGAACCTAGCCGAAATGACAGCAATGTGGAGAATGTTATAGGTTCGGTAGTGGGAGATGAACTCAGTAGTGAAATTGCTACTGATAACACAAGAGGTAACTAAATATTTAGTGTATGCTATATTTATTATAAAGTAATTCTAATCTTCCGATAATCTTCAGAACTAAATAAGCCAAAAAGAAATGGTAAAAATAAGTTTGATAGTTTATCGTTTTAGATTTTTGCAGTGAATCAAAGTCATGTTTTGCATTTTGCTGTACTTAATAATTTTATAAATTTAAAACATTACACAAAAAAAGGAGTATCTTAGTCTGTGGATATCAGTCCAAAAATGAATTCGTCACTTCGTATATCATATAGAGAGACACCTTATAAAATGCATTATCTACTTGCAAGCGACGAGTGTAGGTGACGTCTTTCAAAGGTACTCCATGGCTAACTGTGCAAGCTGCTCTTAATTTTGAACTGATAGAGAATGGGGAAAAGTATCTAGAAAAACACCATCTACAAAATTCTCACAAACATATTGGATCTCTTCGCACCAACTTTTATAGATTCTCTGACCCCACTAAATAATGGATTGTTTCGCTGTTATGTTTGTGGAATCTCTGACCTTGCGCTATTAATCTGTTTACATAAACAGTAGTGAATTATCATTGTCCCTTATGTCTTTTTTAATGAACAGAAGGAAGCAAAGTCACTAAATAAAATTAAGGCTTTTTAATAAAATTCGTTGAAAAAATTCGCGTTTGGTAATTATCGTATAAAATATTTTTAAAACCTAGACAGAGGTGAAAGAGTTTGGATTTAGTTTGATTTCTAGAACCGTGTATTCATAATCAATATTTGTCGTTTTTGTTTGTTTGTTTGTAGCTTACTTATCGTGCGAGTCTGGAGAGATGGTTGTAAAGATAAACTTTACAGAACCTTATCTAGGTGTAATTTACACCAATTATGATCGTTCGAGTCCTTGCAAACTTTATGGCGATGGTCGACAATACTATGAGCTCCGGATTCCATTAAAAGGTTGCGGGACTAAACAGGTAGACAACGATCTTTGTATTTCTCTGTTGTTTTTACTCGGATGAACTGCTTATCGATTTGAGGGGCGGTGTGGTTCATGTAACGTAATCACTGAATAATAATAAAAAAAATCTTAACAAAAAGTAAAATTAAACCAATTTTTTCGTACACATTGTTACGTAATTAACATAAGTTAAAATGGTAAATTTTAATCACTAGACAGTTTGTTACTAGCTAGGTAAATAACGAGGTTGTCATACGAATTTCGACGTGCAATAAAATATAAGAGGGGAAAACAGAATATTTTTTATTCATTAGATAAACATAAACTATTGAAGTAAGGAACTTTATGGCATTTGAAAGATCAATTTAATCTTTTCTTTCTTAAGCACAAGAGAATTTTCCTGCAGTAAGCATAAGAGTAGAATTTTTCTTAAAACTTAACTTATTATAAAACTAATGTTTAGTCTTTCTTTCTTCTATTAGCACATTCTCTTTAGGATAAGAAAATTCTTCTAGTGTTAAGAAATGCCGTATTTTTCGATGTATAAGACGTACTTTTTTACCCGAAAATTTGATGTCAAAATCTGTTTGCATCCTATACACTGAAGGTATGAATAATATATATATATATAT
>NW_013669376.1:58308-71351 GCF_000517525.1 Limulus polyphemus
GAACCAAACTAAATAACAGTTAACTTTTCTTTGATTTACGGTATTTTCTTATTTTGATGTTTTGAACTCTTTTGTGTTTAGAACAATATACACTAATTTTTCAAGTATCAAATAGAATTTTTGTTCAATAAAAATCTTTCAAATGCGACTGTAGCTTTTTTCCCCCAAAACTTTGTCTTCAAAATAAGGGTGCGTCTTATATTCCGAAAAGTACGGTAATTGTTTGTTTACCCAGTCAGTGAGTTGTGAAAAAGGGACAATGAAAACAGCATCATTTGGACGTTTTTTCAACAGCCAAATGTAATTCGTCTCGTTACAAAATCATTATTAATTAAGCTATTAACATGTGTTTAATCTGAAGGAAGGAAGACTTAGCACATATCGTCGCTAATCTTATTTTTTAAATAAGACTTCCCGAAATCTTGAAGTTAGTTACTATCGTTTTTTTTGTTTTTATTTAGAAAGTCTCAAGAGTTTTCATCAACAACATTCTAGTACGTTTTCACCGTTCTCTGGAGCTTGACGAAGACGAAGTAAAGACGATAATTTGTCGTTATCCTCCGCCATTGGCTCCTCCACCAAACAACGTCATTCCCCCAGAGTAAGCATATTCATACCGCCCCCTAGTCTACAGAATAAATCACCAGTGACTTCTCCAAATGTAGATTGGTATTACAGTTACTGTTGGATACACGTCATTGGCAATACATCGTTATTTATTAATTTGGTCACTAAGTACAATTATTTATTTTCACTTGTTTATTTGAATAATCATAATTATGTCGCTATCTGTTTATAAAGAAATATACATTGTTCTTAAAGCATTTTTGAACAACATGCATGTTTATATTAGGAACATTATTTCGAATTAATGTCATTTATGTTTATAAAACATAGGCAGAAATTGCGTGTTTTGTACAAACATACGTGAGTCAAAGTATGATGTACTATGAATGTCACAGCATGAGATAGTGATTGGTACAATTTCTGTTTCTAGGTTGGAACCAACTCCTCCGTTGGCTGCTATAGCCACTCCAAAGTTATCAGAGGTGGAGATATTATTAATTGTATGTGCTTTACTTTTCTTGACTTTGCTGTTGCTCGGAGTAGGGGTAGCTTATTACTGTTTGAAGAAACGGAATGTTAAGATCGTACGACGAAGAAGAACAGCATCTTCAGCTCCTGGTAGTGAGATTACTAAACTTAGTAGCTCAACTAGAGGGCCAATTACCACAATAGAAACTATCAATATTCCTCGTGCTTCCGCCATCACAGGATCTGGATCCGATGCTGCTTTACTGACTTCTGGATCTTCTCAGCATGGTTCTGGTGGAACAAGCGAAACTCTTCCTTCTGACTATCCGAGTGAATCTCCATCCTCCATAAATTCGGATGAGGAAACGGATGGACACAAGAATATGTCTGTTCAGGATATTTCGAGCATGAGAAACGGAGGTTACAAGTTTCACAACAGTGCATTTGTTCCTGATGAAGGACCAGCAAGACCTGTCTATCCTTCAGATCATGACAACTTTCAGTCAACGGCCTCATTCTCTGTCGAAACTACCAACAAACCGTTTGAATACCGAAACGATGGTCGAAGACAGAAAATCGTAAAACATATGCTTACTACTATAATTGAGAGAGAGGACAGTGTTCAGACAGAATCTTTCAATGAAAGGCTTACAAGACAACAGCCCTCTTCGAAAGAAGAGTTTCGCTCAACCTCGGAGTATGTGCCTAATACATCACTACAATTAGAAAACCTTAAGAAAGATTCATTCTTTATGTCTTATACCTCTTCGCCATCGTTTGGGACTAATGTTTTGGATAATGGTGATTTTATGCATTCAGAAACTGTTGAATTCTTACCAGTTAACAAAAAAGTGCTATCATCAAGTTCCCACTATACATCTTCATTGTATGGAAGTATACCCGATAATGATAACCGATCCCAAACAGATGTTGATTTTGAACCTCCAGTTAGGCCCTACATCCGTAAGCCTAAATTGCAAGTTTCTACTTTGGATGACTATTTTCTAGATACATGGTCATCAACAGAGATTCAAGAAGATAAAGGTGTTATACGATGGTCTCACCTTCCAGGTGATCAAAAAAACGAATCAACAAATTCCATTGACGGCCACGATCACGAACAGAACTTACAGCCACAACCAAAGTCTCAGATTACACTTCAAAACATTGATGAAGTGTATTTCTCTAAAACGGATGAGACGAACTTAACGGAGTACTCAACAAAATATAGAAAAGAAATCACGAATCAACATTCCAGAGCGTCAGAATCATGGGACGTTAAATTTCGGCATTCTCCTCCTATGTCCACCAGTGATAACAGCAGAAGTGAAAACTGGGGAAAGGAAAGCGAAAAAGTGAGAGACAATGAAAGCACGATAACAGAACCCGATTTTAAGGCAAAATTCCAGGATTCAGCATATCCAGAGAGTAAACCTAAAAACAAGTTTTCCGTCCAGGATGTTGTGTTTAGAGTTCTTCAATCGCCTCCAACGAATGGCGCTAAAGACATATCCTCAGAGGATAAGGAGAAATGGAAGAAACTGATCCATTCTGACAAAACCTTTCGATCTCTTATTCAAGAGGCAACAACTACTGAAGAATTGGCTCGAATCAGTCGAGATAAACGATATGAACATTTATACACACCGAAGAAGTGGCAGGTTATAATCCGGGTGTTAACAGCGCCTGACTATAACTATACATCAAACAATAAAGAACAGTGTCAGCAAATGAAGCAAACTCGATACAAAAAGAAAACTGATTACGATTCGCGGGGTCGCAAAAGTTCTCTCTCTCCACTCTATGAAGTAGATTCCGAAACCTCATTTTCGAATAAGTCTTCACCTGTTAGCGTACATTCTCGACGAACGTCTCGGTCTGTGGGCTCACTTAGAGACTTTGATTGGCGGTCCATGACGGAAATGGACGTAGATTTTACACACGCCGACAAAGAGTCCTTGTGGAGTTTAGACACTTACCGAACTGCTCGCAGTGCAGCTGAAAGGTCTTGTTCAGAGTTTGTAGAAGAAGTGCCAACAATATCTAGCCGTCATCGTTCCAGTCAGTTCCCAGTTCTGGAGCGATTAACACTTTCACCAGAAACTATTTTGAGAAGCAAGGACTGTGAATTCGCGTATGATTATGATGGTGTACCTGGTGCACTATTATCGTCATCTAGTAGTCATCTAAAAAGGTTTGTGGACGGTCGTCGAAACTGTTCGATTTTAGAACGTTCTTCCTCACCTATTTTAAGGACTTTGGACAGAGCCTCCAGTGTAGGAGAACGGGAAGAAATCAAAAGTACGACTGAAACTGATATTTACGACTGGCAACGATAAACATTTGAGTCAGTTGTTTTCTATATAAGTAAAACTTTATATGCCTTCCTTCTTAGATAGAAACATAAACCTAATAAGAACAAAAATTAGCATCATTGTTAACAATATCGTAAACGGAAAATGTCGTTAGTCATTTGTTTCTTATTTTTTTTACCAACATGTGTTTGCGATATATGTAGCACATTTCTAATTTATGACTGCGATAGTTTAAAAGCTGTTTTGTTTCTTAAAGAGCAGAGGAAATCTTGAGAAGTCCAACTTTTCTTTTTAATATCACTTGAGAAGTTACCGTCTTGTATCTTTTAAAAACACGGATGTTGAAATCAAAAAACCTGTTTTTAAGATATAAATACTTTCATACATTATCAAGTCATCTTCCTCCTTTGTAAATTTTATGTGAAATAATTCATTCTGAAAATTTTGTCACAAAGTACGCGAATTGTTTACGTCACAGTTTCTGTCATAACGTAATCGCGAGTAACTTTAAAAGTATTGTCGACTGTAGTATCGTTCGATAGTAGGTGCGAATATATTTATATTGAGTACCAGTTAATACCAAACTGAAAACTAAAAACAATAGCTTTATATCTACTGGATTTAAACACAGGTTTGGTGAAAATAACGTTACAAACACAGGTTTGATGAAATTAGCGTTACAAACACAGGTTTGATGAAAATAACGTTATAAACACAGGTTTGATTAAAGTAGCGTTACAGACACAGGTTTGATTAAAATAACGTTACAAACACAGGTTTGATGAAACTAACGTTATATTTTAGTTGGCGAATTCTGCAAGGTAAGCTTATTAATGCATTGAAGTTCGTACGCAGATTGGAATGAACTTGATTTAAAGTCAGAATAAGACCTTTCATCAAAAAATTCTGAAGAACCAACTATGAAATACATTGTAACGTCAAAATACTATAAGGCCAGCTCAAATCTATTCAATGAAATATTTTTAATGAGCGACATAAGGTGTGTTTAATTTCTGATATTTCGCTAATCATGAGCATACATTTTTTCTCATACATTTATTGTATATAAACTAATAAACAAAACACTTGTATTATAGAAAATTGGAATCTAGCTTGTGTGCTCAATATCATTTCACAACACATATTTGAAATATTAATATTTAAAAAACACATGAAAATATTTTGCTTTAAAAAACTAAACTCAGAAATGGAAAATTATTCAAGGTATAACATATCATTTGAGGTCACATGAGGTAAAGAAGCTCATATTGCCAACTGAGAACTACAGCTTCGAGCAATGCCAGGTCTCTTCAACAGAGATAGAGGTCGATAGAAGAGACTGTCACCAGATGGCGCTTTAATGGACTTTCGGATGTGGAAATTGGCTTGTTGCAGAGTCTAGATACACGCACAACTTTAAACTTTTTCCTTCAGAGTTTAGGGTTATTAAGTTTTCCAGCTGTATTATTTCTCAGGTGTTTTTTAACATCTCGATAGGATGAAATGGGATAATATATCATTTCACGTTATGAAACAAGACCCATACTGTGACCCCTGATAACTGTATCAGTCCAGCTATAAAAATAACTTATGAATGAAAGTAAATAAAAATGTAAGAATATGTCAACCACACTATATCTGCTATATCCAGTGCCGACGAGTCCTTTCGCCCAATACTAGGACTCATCTGGTTCGCTAGGATACGACAGACATAGTAGTGGTTTAGACGCTAATTATATCATCAGTTGCTCAAAGAAAAACTGTTTGGCCGTGAACTAGATGAAATATGGTGAACCGCAGCTTTTAAAAATTTTATCTAATTTCACTAAATTGCTGACCGGTTTTGAATTGCTCTAGACAATATTTAATTAAATGGTGGTAAGTATAAAGAATAAGACGAGAACTTTTAATAAGTAAATGTATATAATTCAGGCATTACGTTAGCTTCCGGTGTCACTTACACTAAGTGTTATGTAAGCAATAAATTTCTGTTTCAAAACAAGTGTATCTATATAAGCCTATTCTATTTAATTAGATAGAACAGTTTTTTTTAAACTTAATTCAAGTTTTCTCTTACATGATGTAATTAGAAACACGTTCTAGAAGTTATTGAAGGAATAATTTCTGAGAATAAATCATTATTTTACATTACCGTATTTTATATTGTTATATTCTACGTTACCATATTATACATTATCATACCATAAATAACCATAATATATGTATTTATATTATACATATTCCTGTTCTACATTACCATATCTGAAACTGTAATGTTCTACATTCCCATATTATATATTATCATATCATATATAACTTAACCATATTCTACATTACCATATTCTACACTACCACATTGTACATCATCATATTCTACATTACCATACTCTACATAACCATATTCTACATTATCAGACTCTACATAACCATATTCTACATTACTATATTCTACACTACCACATTGTACATCATCATATTCTACATTACCATACTCTACACTACCACATTCTACATTACCATATTCTACACTACCATATTCTACATTACTATATTCTACACTACCACATTGTACATCATCATATTCTACATTACCATACTCTACACTACCACATTCTACATTACCATATTCTACACTACCACATTCTACATTACTATATTCTACACTACCACATTCTACATTATCATATTCTATATTTTCTTATTCTACAAGGCTTTTAAACAGACAATTAATTTGAGGGTACTCAATATATTAAATAAGTGCATTCAAGAATGTTTGAACTTGTTTTTGTGGCATCACCTATTGCACAATGTAATTAGTGGCAATAATGATCAAGTTTTTCTTTCGACTGTTTAATGTTTTTGAATCATAGAGAAGATATTACTTCACGGTAAGACTTGCAACGTTTGTGTTCGATATCTTTCTTTACTTGTCCCATGGAAGAAGACCGAGCTTTTGTTGTACGCCGTTGCTGACGAGGCCTTTCGCTCATCATGGTCGCTTAGCTATAAAGTACGGTTGTTAAATGAAATGATACTTAAAGCAACCGTTCATGAGACATTCCACTGTGTAAGCGTTATACTTTACCGTGTAATATTACAACGAAGAAGGTCAGATAACATTTTGTACGGTGCTTATATGATTTTCAGGTAAGAAAAGCGTATTATAAGATGTCAAGCTTTATCAGCTTGCGTTCTGTACGACGTTAAATTTGATGTTTTAGCATTTTATAATCACGCTTCAGGGTGCTCTTGGTGAAAATTTTGTTCCCTTCGTAGAAGTAGTCTCTAGGATAGAATTATTGTAAAGATGGAGGGCTCTAAACGAAGTATTGCTTCTTCCGATTTTATTCCATTCAGTAAAACACAATTAAACAACTTACGGTGACCTGATGTTGTTTAATTGTGTTGCTTCTTCCGATTTTATTCCATTCAGTAAAACACAATTAAACAACTTACGGTGACCTGATGTTGTTTAATTGTGTTGCTTCTTCCGATTTTATTCCATTCAGTAAAACACAATTAAACAACATCAGGTCACCGTAAGTTGAGTAAGTTCTCAACAAGTACATTAACATTGCAAAATGAACTTAACAATTTTCTGATTCATATAAGTCATTTTTTCACTATATATATTTTTAATTTACATAAAGAAGTGTGACACACACACACACACACACACATACACATGTGAAGAACATAGATATAATTACAGTGTTTTAAGAAAAAAAAAGGTTCTTTAGAGTTAAGTTAAAACTCCACATTTTATACTTTAATTTTGATTTCTTTCCAATACATCATAAAACATTGTTTGTGGACTTCAAAACAAAATATGATAAAGCATAGTTTAATCTTCTCTCTATTCTCTACCTAAGACACATCAGATAGCCCAATTTGGATTTGCTTTAAAGATACACACATATTAGAATATTTATAGTTTATGAAAACCCGGTGGGCGGGTACTAATCAGTGCGATTCCACAAAATATACACCCGTTTTAAACTACGGGTACGCTATAAGAGTGACAGTCAATCCCATACCGTGGACGGTAGGTTTTAGGATGTTGTTGACTAGCTACCTTCCTTCTGGTGAGTAGTCTACAATGAGGAACAGCGGCAAATAGCCTTAGTAGCATTGCCATAAATACGAAATATAAATATAAATAGAAAACCCCATATTTAAAATAATTGTATGTTAAAAACTACTTGACCAATGGGACCTAAATTTCATCAGAGTCACAAGGAGAATCACAAGTTTTATTTGGGAAGACTTAACAAGGTACAAGGTGTTTTCAAAGCTGTCATAAAATTGTCCAACATGTTTTCAGTCATTCTCAATTACGACGTCAAGCTTGTCATTTGTTCTGGACAGTATTCGTTCATCCTACCAGTAAAACTATTTAGGTGTGCAGTAAAATATGGTATTTATATACTCTATACCATGTCTACCTTTCCTAAATAAAACGTAACTTTTAAACATGTCTCTTGTAAAGATATAATTATCTTCAACGTGAGGATATTCATCATAATTATTTCCTCGAAAGGGAACCGAAAGATCACCTGTTTTAACCTCTCACACCACTATACAGTATTGTGTTTGTTAGTCAGTCAGTCAGTAGACACTAAAATGACGTCACATAAGGAAGGCTTAACGTTGCAATTTGTATTGTTGTGATGTCAATAAAACGTGCGCATGTCATGAATCACGAGAAGAACTATGCGCTCTGTAGGATACAACACAACATGACATATGATCTTCAAAAGCAAGAAATAAAAGTATTTGTTACTCTGAATTTTGGTTTTATTCACTCTTGAAACAGAACACTTTCGAGGATCCTGCGGAAGTACATCTAGTAGTGCATACGTACCCTATTATATTTTTCTGAAAATATAACTCCATTCTGAGGCATATCTACCACTATTGAGAAAATATAAGGCATAAAAGTCTAAAATGGAGTACCTGGGGGGAATTTAAGCAACTAGTAGTATGTACTAAATTAAATTAAAGGGCAGTCAGCTGTTTGTCTAAAGCTACGAAACAAACAGCATCAAGATACATCAAATACTGAAAATGTTTACTGAATTTTTAGTACTTTGATGGGGATGCAGCTTTTAGGAAAACCCCATTAAAATTAAATAATCCGATAACGTTTGATAAGAATCGATGAATAAATTGATATTTTATGTGTGGTTATTTTTACCGTGGCGTAAAGCTTTTTTTTCAAACACTGAAGGTTCAGTTGCTTTATATTTTTACGTTCAATTACAATATAAGGCTCTTAGCTTATTGATAGACAGCGATAACTAGCTTAGTATATTATATTACGTAAGGCTTAAGGGTGATTATATATAGTGTTAACCATTAACCGGACGATTAGACAGTTTTGTTGTCACCGTATATAGAAACATAATATTTAAAATTTTGTTTCGATTAAAACTTAATGTTAAAATAAATAAAAAAAACGTGGGTAATTATTTCATTATTGTGCAGTGATCTAATCACGCGTAATTTGGATGAAAATCATGTAGTCGTTTATTAAGGTTTACATTTATAACCTGTTTTTTAATCTTCTTTCACTGTTTGGGATGTTGATTACTTGTAGTTTTTTGTAGAATTATAACTCAATTGGTAAACGTATACAAGTTAAAAATTTCTACCCGAGTAAAATTGTTTCAAAATGCTTAATTGCTGCCATTA
This sequence comes from Limulus polyphemus, assembly GCF_000517525.1. Lineage (NCBI taxonomy): Eukaryota > Metazoa > Arthropoda > Merostomata > Xiphosura > Limulidae > Limulus > Limulus polyphemus. The sequence goes on from NW_013669376.1 coordinate 67,353, forward strand.
ATTTTCCTCTTAGTAGATGGCAGCACTCAAACAACAATCGGCAAATCTATCGGTCACTGTGATCAGGAATTCCACTTGAGATTGTGAAGTTAAAAGGTAAACTTTACTATTTTATGTTTTACCATGGTAGTTGTCTGTTTATATTAATAACTTGTTTGTTATCTTGCTACTGTTGCCAGTCGTGCTTCTTATAGCTTTATTAAAATTAATAAGAATTGAAAGTATTCATAAAAGGTCTTATGATCATATAAATTCTACTTTCAAACAGTCAGACAGTTCTTATTCCTTGAGCAAGAACCTTCACAAAAGGGAAAGGATTGAGCTCTAATCCACAAAGTGTATACATTTAGTTATAAAAATATTCTGTCTATTATGATGCAGAAGAGCAGTAGTGTTGATTTATCTTTCGAGCTAACATTAAAACTTATTTTATCATTGTTAGTACTGTTTTCAATCCAAAAATGGTTATTGATATAATGGCTGAATTATTCTTTTTATACAAGAAATTAGTAAATATTAAATATCTCTGTTAAAAATGTAACTTTTTTGGTTAATTCACAGCTATACACATTAGCCAAGCTCTCATTGACTTAAAGAGTAATCGAAACATTGCCATTACTAAGCCTGATAAAAGCAACGGAACTATGATCCTAAACAAAGTAGATTATATCAAGAGGGTAGACAATATATTGAATGTCAAAAATTTACTATTAGTACCAGTAAGGAATTAAAACTACAATGTTTTCTGATAAAACTTAAAAACAACAACACTGTTTTATTAATGAACAGGTTTGTAAAGATATCAGACCCGTTGGTTAACATTTAGGTATTTTGTATGGTAGCCGAAAAGTTCTTAAGGATGGATACTCAGTTAGACGGGTTATGTATAGTATAGAAACATTCAATTGACCTTTAGATAAGTTCTTATGTAACGTTTTGCAAGAAAACATAAATAAAACGACCTCACTACTGGTAATAGTTTTGAATTTGTAAAGGATGTTAGTTAAACTTCCAAAAAAGTGTTTATTGTATAGGTTGTGATATTGATTCTTTATTCATTAATATTCTATTGAGTGAAACAATAGATATTTGCTGTGAGTCGGTATTTAAAAATCTAGAAAATGTAAATGTACTAACTAAAAGTTTTTTTTAAAAAACATTATTGATATTTACAACGAAGGAAACTCATTTCATGTTCAATGGGCGTAATCATCTACAACTCGATGGTGTAATCATGGAGTCGAACCCAGCTCCTTTGATGGCTAATGCATTTATTTGTTATTATGAATGACAACGGTTTTACAGAAATGTCGAGACCATATGAAACTTGTATACAATAGGAGATATGTAGATGACACTTTTGCAGTTTTCAAGAGTGTAAACCAATCTGAGGTATTTTAACAGTCGACTTAGTAACATGTTTATTTTTCTTTATGATAGAACATCAGATTAACAACATACTATCATTCGATACTTGAATTTTAAACCATAACAGGAAATTTAATAGAAAGTGTTTCGTAAACCGACTTTGATAGTTTTCTCCTGTTGATTTTTAAGAAACATTTTGTAAAAATAACTGAATAAAACCTATAAAATATCTAATCCTACTCAAAGTTATAAAGAGAAAGTAGGTAGCATTAAAAAATGTTTAATTAAGAGAAAACTGCTACCTCCAACTTCAGGTGAAATAATAACGAACTTGGAATATCTAAGGAAAAATACACTCTTCTTAGACGCAAAACCCCTATTTCAGTAGTTTTATCATATATAAGCTGAGGTACCCGTCCTTTGTCCGGGTTATGAATTTAAACAAATGTGTGGTTGGATGATATTATAGATAACTCAAAAATCCTAACTTCCACATAATTTATTTATAACAGAACATATTATTACAGCATTATTATTGCCAAACGTTTTATACCAGCTTTAAGAACTTAATATGTATATGATTAAAACATTGTATACACTGTGCTATTGTCCAGGGAACTTTGTAGGAAGCGATAGCCAAACTAGTATCAGTAGGAGTGCTTTCTGTTCAAAACATCCGGCTCTGAATGTCCTTCCACAGTGTATCACGTGATAGATATATGTATGTATATATGTATATATATATTTGATATATTGACGGACATTGGCCGCAAGGAGTGTATTACGGGAAAAAGTTGAAAGGTCACGTGTCAAAGTAGAAAGTGGGGATAACTCAAGAAACGGCTCTTCATATCAGCCTTGTGGTTGCTGTTGGAGTAGAAACTTCGGTATAGTTTATATAGCATTCCAATATAAATATAGCATTCCATTTTTTCCCATTGCATTTCCCCATAAAGAGTGCTGGCGCACTCTCTGAGATATATGAGATCTTTGTGTACTCTTCTCCCCACACTGTATATATGTTGTTTTATAGAAAATTGAATAAAGTTTTTTTGTTTTTGTTGTAAGGACGTGGCGTAATTTATGAATGTAGTTAACGTCAAGTATGCCAAAGATAAAAGGTGCTCAATAAAAGCAATAATGAGAATAGAGGGGTTGTGGACCACCCACTAACATGCCTCTGTTTCAAACTATCATCCCACAAAGTTTGGTTGGGACTGCCCCAGCGACCTAGGAATAATTAGATAACGGACAAACAGACAGACACACAGATTTTTTGGTGCTTTATATATATATATGGATTTAATAGTTTTTTTTTTTTGCTTTTGGTGTAAGGGCGTGGCGCCATCTATGAATGTAGCTAACGTTAATTTACGTCAAAGACAATAATAAACGCTCAACAACAGTAATAATGGGGGTGGGGTGGAGAAGGATGTGAGACCACATTAACATGCCCTATGTTCCAAACTATCATCCTACAAAGTTGGGTTGAGGTTGGCCCAGCGAGCTATGAGTAGTTAGATAAGGGACAAACTGTGCTTTATGTATATAGATGGACAGATTTGAATATGAAAGCACTTTATACTAGTATAATAATATGGTTGCAAACGACGATTTATAAGCATAATGAAACATATAATTTGTCCCCCCCACACAAAAAATCACTTCATTATGTTTATAAATCGTTCTCTGCTAACTTATTATCATATATAGTCATGTTATCACTTAAAGTACGGAAAGATCGTAAACATATTACAAGTTATTTTATCCACAGATAAGATTAGTTTGCATTTTGAATTCAAGCTTAATATTGAACAATTCCTTTAAATCTGAAGACAGAAATTACATACTTCAATAGTTCTACAATGATTTACAAATTCAAGTTCCAGAGGTGTAATCTGGGATACGTAGGATCTACCTTTCCAGTGCTGCATCACATTGTACGGAAGACAATGATATAGTTCCGATGCCAAATCCTTTTTATATATCAATACTAGGACAACATGAAAGGGAATTACCAGTTTAGGAAGCCTTGACCATATTGAGTCTGAAACCAACTTTGAATCTGAAGGTCAGTGTTTTACCATTACATTTAAAATTGTAACTGCTATTTTAACTATGAATAGGCCTAAGTTCGCCTAGTTACAACTTACAATTGGCACAGTACTATTAAATGTTTTATGTGGGTCTTGGCCCAGTGTGAGAAATTGTAAATTATGAAACGACCAGATAAGATGTACTCTGTTTTACTCCTAGTAGGTGTGTTTTTCAGATCATATCAACCGTAGGTGTCTAACACAGAGGGCATAAAGGACACGTGCTTCCATTATTTTCAGATTGACTTAGCTTTTTTGTCCCTTTACTTTCCAACAAATTTGGGCCTAGACCTAGATATCAGCCTTAGACCTTTCGTCTATTTTGCCACTAAACAAAAGGGAATTGCTATGTAAAAACTGTACATATTTTATTGTTCTTTGTTTCAGCTCTTAGCCAAAGACAATGGGTTCACCACTCAATCTTCTTTTTAAATAGCCCGAAATTAAACTATTGCGAAAATGCGCATTTGAAAATTTTAAGTAATTTTTATAATCACTACTACATTTTTATCAAGGATATGTATATTTTGTTTTA
>NW_013669376.1:72261-77165 GCF_000517525.1 Limulus polyphemus
GTGATCATGTTGTATCTATATTACATTTAATAGCTAAATGATCTCAAAAATTCATTTTAGCTGTGTGTACTAGTGACTTCTGTTTATTTCTGTGGACACACCAAATTAAATATGCGAGCCTGCGTCTTCTTCACGAGAGCTCTCTATGCTACCCATATATAATTTTGAACTGATAGACTAGAGGGAAGGCAGTTAGTCAACTCCATCTGCCGCCACCTGTTGGGATGCTCTCGTTAGACCGAATAGTGGGATTTGTCTTTATAGCATACCCACGGCTCCAGATTACGGAGCGCGTTTTTTCAGCATCGGGTGGCGAACCACGAACCGTCAGGCTCACAGTTCGGGTGTGTTAAATATTTGACCACGCCCGGCACCACTTCAATGGCTATATGCCACCTTACATTTTGTATTTTGTGCATTGTAAAATATAGCCACTATCAATAATATACTCCTTAATACTGTAAAAAATAAGAGTAATGCGAAACTAGATATCATACTTGCTAATCTTCTGCAACCAGCTTTGGAAACACAGAAATGTGGTTTTCATTTTAATAAACAATTGAAGACTGTTGGTGCAAAGAGTGAAATATTATTATTAATTTGTTGCAAACAACAACAACAAAAATGTTGAAAGTTAAATTGTCTCTGTAGAATTATAATCAGGTATTCTATTGAGACATAACTCCATAGGTCTGTTGGATACTTGAGGACAAGTATGAATTTTATATTTATATAAATGTAAAAAGTATTCAACTCTTTGTGTACCCCCAGTGGATTAGCGATAAGTTCACGGACTTGCAATACTAAAGATCCGAGGTTCGATGGACGGAGCGCAGATAGCCAGTTGTGTAACTTTGCGCTAAAACAAAACCAACTCAGCTGATTTCAAGTTCTAAGACAATTACCACAGGAAGTTGATAACGCATAAGTAAACATAAACTAGTAACAATTCACTAAGGCTTTCTAACACACCTTCTCACACACTGTCACGCTTTATAGAAAATCTATTTGCACCTTCTGAATTTCGATGCTAGTCTTAAGGACAATATTTCGATTTTTCTTTATTAAATTGAATAAATGCCAGTGTTCAAAGACTGAACTATTGATTGAAAATATAATGTTTTCCTGGTGATAGAAATTTGCTTTTCCAAAATTTTACGCTACAGTACGCTTCAGTTAGCAATTACTTTAAAGGTAGTCTTCCCTGCTGGTGCTTTACAGAACAACGAGATCGTGTTTATTTCGAAGTATTTAAAACTACACAAGAAAATGCACCTTCTAGTAGCTGTTGAACAGGTATGTCTTTAGACCTTTTACTTGGTCGTAATAAAGCTAAGTACGTTATAAAGTATAGAACAGCAGAGTTATAATGCAGTTAATACATTGAGAAAATAGTACGAAAGCATAATTGCTATGTAGCAAATAACACAATATAACATATTATATTACACTTACAGAAGTGCATAAAATTAAAGACATCAAAATAGTAGTCATAAATACATCTCTTTTTTGTGTGCATTTACGTGTATTTTATGTTCAGCTGTATTCTTAAACAGGGTTGATTTTCATTTTTCGTAACATTTTTTATTTGTTACAACCCGAACCTTCGGTAATACAATGTAGATAAATATATATTTTACCGTCGAATATAGAAATGATTCACAGAGCAACCATGTTAATTCACAACCTCTTCTGCTGGATCACTCAACCGTGATTAACTTCGTTGTTAAATGTTGAGGATTTAAGTGTTTTTTCGCACCACTATGCAGTAGTGTATTTTATGTAAGGCACTCAGTAGACACTAAAATGATGTCACATAAGGGGCGCTTAATGTTGCAATTTGTACTGTCGTGACGTCAGTAAAACATGCGCATGCCATGAACCACCAGAAGAATTATGCACTGTGTAGGCTACAACACAACATGACATACAAACTTCAAAAGCAAGAAATAAAAATATTTGTTTCTCTTAATTTTGGTTTTATTTACTTTTGAAACAGAACACTTCCGGAAGTAAATCTAGTATATATATATATATACAGATTGTCTCAAAAGTCTGGATCCATAGGTAAAAATACACAATTTATTCTTAATTTATTTATTATTCAAACTGCATACCATTAACAACCACGCATGTATCAGTTCTTGGCATACTGTGCCATCAGGGTACTTTCTTTCCTGAAACATATACAACAGACATAAGAAATATATTTGTTTAACTTTAAGAATATAATGTATATTCTCTGTATGGGTCCAGACTTCTGGGACACCCTGTACATCTTAAAATACCAAATAATAATTTATTTTGTATTTAAATAAAAAAAAGATCCTTTTTCGTTTTATTGTCTAATAAGAACACAAGAGTGTAAACACAGAGTAACTTTTTATAGTTTGAAAATATAAATATATTATAATGGGAAATATAGCACTAAAGTGTATAAGAAAAGTTTATTATATATTTACACATATCAAACAGCCCCTCCTACGTTAAAATCGGGTTTCGATACACGTTGAGGCCAGAGCACAAATAGCCCATTGCGTAACTTTGTGTTTAGCAACAAACAACATATCATAGAAAAAACACATAACAGTTTTAATAGAATCCTTAAATCTTGAAGTCTGCTCTTACAGTTTTAAGTCTTATTTAATCAAAACAATCACACGTTTCCTGTTTTTAATCTTTCAAACGTTCTTTTAACAAAAATAATTATCGTTAGTTTCTTGGGTGTTTTTAGAGACTGATTTCTTCAAGGTATAAATGGTAAAAAATCATTTTCAATATTGCTTGATTTTATATCGAGCGATCTGACGCATTAACATCCTCAACATTTGACTAAATTAACTCTTATTAATTCACAGATGCATTATTAAGTTCCTCTTGATATTCTCACGCCACCATTCTCTCCCGTTTTCCCACTGTATTTTAATTAGCTTTGCATTTGTTTAATTGAACGTGTAAGTGTTTAGTGTATAAACATTTATTTCCATAAAGCTTGTTTTCTTCCACTAAGGCCCGTTATGGCCAGGTGGTTAGGGTGCTCGACTCGCAATCTGCGGGTCGCGGGTTCGAATCCCCGTTACACCAAACATGCTCGCCATTTCAGCCGTGGGGGCGTTATAATGTAACGGTCAATCCCACTATTCGTTGGCGGTGGGTGGTGATGACTTGCTTCCTTCCCTCTAGTCTTACACTGCTAAATTAGGGACGGCTAGCGCAGATAGCCCTCGTGTAGCTTTGGGCGAAATTCAAAACAAACAAACAAACAATCTTCCACTAAATATATATACACCATTATAGTAATATATTAAATATATTTTCGCAGTTCGATGATTTTAGTGTACGTATTGGTGTGAGATACGCAGTCTCATAAAATATTCAAAATTCTCTCGTCAGACGAACTTGGGGCGTATACTTTGGACACAGAAATAGTGTAGAAGATTATAAAGAAACGAGCGTTGCAAATTCCATAATGTGTAGAACATTACTTGGCACTACACAAAAAGTTAATTAAGTCACACAAGAACTAAATAAATTGAACTTCCTATTGAAGGCTTCCCCCGGTGGCTCAGCGGTAAGTCAGTTGGTTTATAACATTCAAAATCGGATTTATATATCCGCCGTGGGCAGGAATAGATAGCCCATTGTGTAGTTGTACTTTACAATAAATAAATCTATCGAAGATACAAGTTATCTCTTCTTCGGTATCTTTCTTAACAGAGATACATTAAACTGGATGAAATATGTTTTGTATCTATATTCTAAATGTTTGAATTCTGACCTATCTCGACATAACAAATCAAAATAATTGAAATTATTCAGTAATTCCAAATAATTACGATGGTAACTTTTTACAGATTGGATTCCAGTTTAGATTAATTGTGAAGTATCACACAGTTGATCGAATCCCTTAGATTTTGCTTGTTTGTTTGTTAATCATGAAGTTGCAACAAGGACTATCTTTGTTGTGTCCGTCACAAGTATCGAAACTCAGTTTTTAGCATTGGAAGATTTCAGACGTACCAGCAAGCCACAGCCACTGGGGGTGGGGAGGTAAAATTCCTTAGATATTTTGTGATTGGTAAATAACATAATATTGCACTTGTACAGTAAAAAAAACAACAAAACATAAAGATAATACAGTCATTTTTATGTACCATACGTTACTTCACAAATGTTGTGTGGTGGAGTGAGTAAAACAAAACTAAACGTGTTATTTAGTAGTGTTGTAAACAACTCTTGTGAATAGAGGAAAACTACAACAAGGAAACGAGGCCAACAGGGCATGAGCTCACCAGTTTATATAGCTTCCAGTCATACCTCACGTTCAACCATTGCATACTTCAAACATTTGGAGAATGAAACTGGTATTCATGCTATTACACATCAAGACATGCTAGCCTAGTGGATATCTATGCGATCGGACAGTTGGAAATGATGCAGAGAAATCGTCATTTTTGTATAATAGATAGCTTATGCAAGAGGGAGGAACGGTCATTGATAGCTTTACGACGGATTCTTTTGTAAAGGAAACTAAGCTCTTTGGCTATTGTCAAAAGGCATTGTTGTCAGATAAACTATGACCGGAAGTGGCGACGTGGACTGTAATGATGTGGCAAAACTCCAAAATCTTTTATATTTAACTATTACAGTTTTACACAGGTAAATGTATTGAAGGAGATGAATGTTTACCAGTTTTATCATCAGATTTTATATGAAAACAGATAAAATAATAATAACACATTTTTATTAATAGTTAGATATTGCTTTTCCCAAAGAAGAGGATCAATACGTTTTTGTTTTGAGCATGTAATTTTTTTAGTTATTTACAAATAAAAAAGCTATTTAAAACTTTTTTTTATTCCCCCGAAATTTGCGTCAACTTATTTTAAGTTCTAGGTAAATAC
>NW_013669376.1:78165-96370 GCF_000517525.1 Limulus polyphemus
AAAGTTTGTTTGTTTTGTTTTTGAATTTCGCGCAAAGCTACACGAGGGCTATCTGCGCTTGTCGTCCCTAATTTAACAGTGTAAGACTAGAGAGAAGGCAGATAGTCAACATCACCCACCGTCAACTTTTGGGCTACTCTTTTTACCAACGAATAATCGGATTGACCGTCACTATATAACGCCCTCACGGCTGAAAGGGCGAGGTTTTCTTCACCAAAAATAGAATATCCGTACATGACATAGAACCTGTTTAATATGAGTTCTACCACACGACTACTCCAATATGTTATTACAAGATCGAATACCTGGAAGTATCGCCATATATCCCATAATTTAAAGTAATATATTACACGTTCAAGTAAGCTTACCGCTTTGTCTCAGCTTAGGCTGCTTTTAGTTTCACCTAGTAATGGATCCAATATATAGTTAAAATCTCCACCCATGATGCTATCATAGGTGCAGTAGAGTGATCAAAGCAAAAGTATTCACTGAACACTGGGCAAAAAAACATGGTTTCCCCCTCATTTTGCAACCTTTTTGACAGTCCGCAGGTTTGTGACCTGTTTGATCACAACGTCTTCAGATGGAAACGGTGGAGATTGTGGCCAGATGGCTTGTGCCTTTAGATCTTGCATACAAACGGATCATGCCTGGATAAGTTTCACATACTTCGCCAGTGGCATCCTCCAGAGGAAATTGGGGAGTGGCTTCGTCATGTCAATGTTTACACGACAGTATTACTCGTTAAAGTTTGCCATACTCACTTAGCACCCCTGAGATATATCCATTTGATGTTTGACCTTGCAGGGAGGAGGGGGAAAACTCATTTTACCATTCAATAGTGAAACTCCTTTCTCAAAAATCTTTATTCGTAATTACTTGAGAAGTAAGTTACTAAGCCTTGTGAACAAGTAACGAATTTTTCTTCTGTTTCGTCATACACCACCCGCTTGTCTTCATTGATATTTCAGGAACTGTGAATAAGACCGAATTTGCTCTCTTCATATAGGCAGGGGCCTAAGTGAGGTATCTCTATAACCAAAAATCAACAACGGTGAGATCTGGAGATTATACCGGTCGTTTGTTTAGAATATGTCCGTTAATGGGTGAGATTTGGAAACTATGCTGGTCGTTTGTTTAGAAAATGTCCGTTAAGGGGTGAGATTTGGAGATTTTGCTAGTCGTTTGTTTAGAAAATGTCCGTTAAGGGGTGAGATTTGGAGATTTTGCTAGTCGTTTGTTTAGAAAATATTCGTTAAGGGTGAGATCTGGAGACTACGTTGGTCGTTTGTTTATAATATGTCGGTTAATGGGTGAGATTTGGAGATTATGCTAGTCGTTTGTTTAGAATATGTCCGTTAATGGGTGATATCTGGAGACTATGCTGGTCGTTTGTTTAGAAGATGTCCGTTAGTGGGTGAGATTTGGAGACTATGCTGGTCGTTTGTTTAGAAAATGTCCGTTAATGGGGTAGAGGCCTATTTTGCACGAAGACTGTTTTATTCATATCTCATTTTCTCTGAAGTGTATGATCGAAAACATGTTCGAAGTTGCATAAACAAACAAATCTTTTAATTCGAGTAAGCTTATAAGCTTTCCATAAACCTCACTGTTTTGGTCCTCTCAGTTCTTCTCTTTCACGTTGATGTTGTCCTAATGTTATAACAGCGTTATTACTATGGCTGTAGTAATGCTACCAGAACAGTTTCAATGTTCAGATATAAAGTAACAGGAGTAGTTCCCAATGGAAGAATAAATCCTGACGTGTTCGATGTAGTTTTTATACTGTTACCAATATAGAATTGTTTTAACATTGGAATCGCCTTTCCCATCATCTCATTACCTCATCTATCAAATATTGATAGCTGTATTATGACCAGTGTTCGAGTTATGGAGGATAGAATAAGCCAACTAACTTAGACGAATTCCCTAACTTACTTTACATAATTAGGAACGTTATTCTAGAAAAAATATTTTTTATTTCTAGAAATGAACGACTTGTTGGATTGAATAGAATAATTCAACGTTATTGGTTTAGAGAGAGAGAGAGAGAAAATGTTACCATTTTTGTACACACAAAGATAAAAGGAAATATAACTTTTTTAATGTACATGTATTATTAGAGTTTATATATGTAAATTATTATATTTGTCATTTGTTGCCAAATAGTTTTCAAAGTATTGATAAATGATGTAAATTTGGTTCAATGTTTTAATCAATTAAATTATATAATTCGATAATGACATGTATTGTAAGATTGGCATAGACTCTTAAGCACAATAAAAAATGGATTTTATTTTTAGTGGGAGCCTTGGATATACGTCAACGAGACTTCTAAACATGACGTCACTATCGATGGACCAATGGCTATTGTTTTAAAGTTTCTAGCCACGTCTATGAACTTTACGTACGTATTCTGTCTTTTTATATATGTACATAAATTTTCAAGTATTTACGATCATGGATGAAGTGACCAAAGCAACAATCTTTTTCACTTTTGTCAGAATCAAAGATATTCAGAGGAACTTTCTTAAGCCTACTCCTAAACAGTTTAATATACCTAACGAACGAAAATCCACGATGATAGATGGATAGAGAGATAGAGTATTTTTGTAAAATTTGAATAATATTTATATATAAATCAAAAATATACAGCATAGAATAGGGAATACAACATTAGAATTTAAATGTATGTTATTATATATAGATATAATATATATGTGTGTGTCTGTGTTAATTTAGATACATGAATCATAAGAGGAAATAGAGAACATTTAAAAGAATAATAATCACATAAAATGTGAATGACCCATATTAGGCACGTTATCAGTTAGTTACTTTACCTACGAATGTCACATTGAATATAATTAGGGATGTACGGGTAGTAAAATTTGGCCGAATACAGGGTCTGGTTACCCGGTCACTAAGCTTCAGTCGGGACCGGGTGTCAACCGGGACCGAGTTCTCCACCCCCCCCCAAAAAAAAACATACAAAAAATTAGAAACAAAAACAAAATTGACGTTTATTAAATTTAACCGAATAATCACCAACAGAACATTCAAATTTTACTTTCAACTTTGAATGCCTAGACCCAACTTCTCAAATCCTAACACCTATTGGTCATAAAAAACCACCTTCCCCAGTAATACATTTCTTAAGCCATGCCTGTTATTAACCCATATTGTTGCTCGGAACACGTTTTTTTTTTTTTTTTTAACTAAACCAATTATTGACTGTAACTTTCAGTACCGCGTTAGTTCTCACAAAGATTAGGGCTTAGATGCCTATCTTCGACATTACCGGTCAGCCAAATACCCGGCCGGGGCCGAATATCTGGGCGGGTACCCGTGCATCCCTAAACATAATTAAAGAGTGGCTTACAAAAAGATCTACGTAGTCAGTTTATCTTGTCTCTGTCTCTTTAGGTACAAGCTGAAAACGTCTCCTGACCACGAATGGGGGATTTTAGCAAATGGAAAATGGACAGGAATGATGGGAATGCTGATTCGAAACGTAAAAGAAAAATGTTTACTTCCTGTAATCGGAAAAATAAATAAGCATAGTGTATAGACTTCAGAGAACTGTATGAATACTCATCTTTCTACTTGCGATCATAAAACCTACCTTTCTATTATTTCAGTTGTTAAGAAATCGGTTTAAACAAATGCTGAGTTTCCATTAAGAAGTTTGTGAAGAACCTGGCCACTATTTACACGAGAAATTTCCTTGTTAGTTCCATATAAGACATTTCATGACAACTGGGTCCTTATATATTATTTTTTTCAAACCTCGTATAAATAAATATTTTGAATCTAGATCAGCATATCGATTGATAGTTTATTAGATTAGAATTCCTTCAAGGTTTATATGGATAGTTATAGTTTCACTAAATCTCATGAAGCTCAAAAACGCTACTTTTTCTTCTCATCTCAGCTAATTCTATGGTTTAAGATAAAATCATTTCATATATTTTAGGTCATTTATTCAACTTTTTCTTCTCATCTCAGCTAATTCTATGGTTTAAGATAAAATCATTTCATATATCTTAGGTCACTTGTTGAACTTTAATTAAAAATACCTAGTTTCGTTTGACTTCATCATGTGTAGATAAGAGTGTATTCAGAATCCTTTTTGCTCTGTTCTCTCACAATAAATGGTCCAGACCATTTAGGTGACAATTTTTTATAAATAATTGTGTAAATTTAGAGTGAAACCTGTCAAACAGAATTAAATTTGTTTAGATACTTTGTTATCATACATAGTCAAGTTGATTTAGTGAACTATTTAGATATAGGGTTAAGGTGCTTTAAGAGTCAGGCCGTTTCGATTGAAGACAGTGGCGTTGGAGAATTTATACATTACGTGTCTCATTAACGTATACTGAGCAAGCATCTTTCACATGATTTGTATTGTAAGCTTTGTATTTTATAGGAGGCTGACGTTGCTTTGGGCCCTTTCGCACTAAATTATGACCGATACAAAGCGGTGGAAGTTACAACACCAGTGATCATGAGTCATACTGCTATTTTGGTGAACTATCAGAAACCAAAACCAGATGCATACTCATACATTTACGCTTTGAACTGGGAGGTAGGTGACTGCGTAAGTGTAGGCGATGCTGCGATAAGGTAAAGTCTCAAATTTCGGGATTAACCTTTTAAATTTATTTAATTAGCATTACAGCTCTTCCCTTTTCATTTTACCATGATTCAGTTCTAAAAATAATTTCATACAAATATCAATCGGCTATAAAAAAAGTTGTTATAAACATCATTTAACGACCAATAATTTAGAAAACAAAACACGAAGAGAGTGAGGTTGTTAAGTTTGTTCTTTTTTGTGTAAATTTACTTAAGAATAACTGTGATCAAATTTTTTATCAAATACTTTTTCACCGACTCTTTAAGGGTTTCCAGTAAGAAGAACATAAGAAGATGTTGATTTCACACTTTCTTTGCTGCATGCCGTTGCCGACGAAACATTTCGCTCAATACTAGAGATCATCAGGTCAGCAAGGCGTGCTGCATACAAGATGCATAGCTGAGTTTAACAGGCTCTTCACGAGCCAATGGGGGAATTTTTGTTAAAAAAAATATACCCCATCCGGATTTTCTTAATTTGACCTGAAATTTTTTTTGTATACGTTTATTGGCTAAAACTAAGGCATTTCTCGCACTTATTTATTCCCGCACGTTGTGGCTGCAAAAAGTGATTTCAAGGGTTAAGGTGACTGAAATCCGTCAACGTATCACGAGCTTAATAGCCAAGCACAAGAAGCATGGGAGTCTCCAAATGACAGGCAGAGGTATTCAGGAACCGTTTAAAACCACCTTGGTAGATATTGTGCAGCAAGCCGAGTACAATATTATGCCTGTTGCTGCTTTCAAAGTGTTCCTGTCTGCTCATCATACTGCTGACTATCGTGATGCTTCGGCCTTCCCTACTGAATCGCAGGTGAAATCGTTCGTATTTCAGTTGAAAGCTAAACATAAAAAAGTGATAGCAGAAGCATAAAAGTTTGGCAATTGCTTACTTAATGATGCTGAGAATGTGGCTTTATTGATATATACTGAATTTACTCCCAGCGGGTAGACCTTAGTACTAGCTGGTATGGAGACTTGAGGATGCTGTATTTCACTTCAAAAAATGATCAATTAACAAACGAAAACTTGACTCGAAGTAGTCTCAAAAAGATATGCCCAAAATCATCCTCTTTAGGAGTTTCCGGATTGAGTTTACTTTTAATATTCAACAAATTTTAGCGTAAAGACACTCCTTAGTTCCTGAGGTACGTGTTAGAATGTATCGTTTTAATCATTCCTACGTCGAAACAGAATGAAGAGATGAGAAATATATTTGTATGTTTGCTGAGAAGCACAAAAGCAACACATGATCTATCTGTTGCTTGCCCAACACTGGTATTAAAACCCGATGTTTAACGTCAGAAACCCTCAGACTTATCACTGAGTTGCTTGGGGGGGGGGGGGCTAAGAAATTTGTTTTTTATTTCTAAGCTGAATAACTAGCACAGGTAATTAACATGGATATTAAAAATGTTTTAATTGCCTTTTCTGAAAGTATACTTTATTGCTTATTTGCATTCTTCTTAATAAAACAGACAATTAATTTCCTTCAGCCGGGAGTACGAAATAAAACGTTAAACAGGTACCAAGCTATAAAAAGTCATATTTTAGCTTGTGGTAAAGCAATTTCTATAATAGCTTTGAACAAAACGTTTTAATAATGGGCAATCCAGCAAAACGGTTTTTGATGATTAGAATGATTAAACTTTAGTTAACTATATTTGAACCTGATTCCTGTTTTCGAGTTAACTTTCGTAAGATTGCTAACACTTTAATTGTTTAAACAAGATTTAGTATGTGATACAAAAATATATGAGTTATTGCGTGTGTCTTTTATTACAGGTTTGGATAGGGTTAATGGTCTCGTTGCTATTGGTTAGCCTAATTTCCTGGGTTTCTGAACATTTTATAAGGGACAGACATAATTCAAGATTTTTGGATCACTTCTGGGTATTTTACGGAAACATGTTTTATCAAGGTAACGATTTTTTTACATTATTTTGAGACTTGAAATGTACTAAAAATAATATCATTAAGTTAATTGTTATTAAAAATCTATAAAAAATTAAATTTATCAATTTGATATGGAATCTCTCATTCTTTGCTAAAATCATCAGATGTGATAAAATCTTTAGTGATTTGTTTACCAAATCAGAGATGAACAGAACAGTCTTTGAGAGCTTTAGCTAATCTTCATTGTTGTTTTTTACTACAGAGACGTCTGTTTTTATTCATTGGGTATGGGTGAACTTTAAAGAAACATTTTCTTTAGATTTACCCACCCATCCACCCACCTCCCTACACACACATATACAAGCGTTGGTTAAGTTATTATGAAAAATGTCTAAATATATTACGTCATGACGGATATAAGGTGAACGACATAATAAAACAGTAAAGGCTCTTTTCTAGGTTCATCTGAAAATCGAAACTTTCACCACCAGAGGGTGATTCGGGCCTTTTGGTGGATGACTTTGATTGTACTAATGCAAAGCTTCAGTGGACAGTTGCTGGCTACGCTAGTTTTAAATAATGATGCTCAAATAGATGACTTGAATGAGTTAGATAGGCTTAACATTTTACCTGTTGTGGAAAAAGGTTCACATGAACACTCAGTCTTCAAGGTAAGTATACTTTATATATTTTATTTTATCAACACGGATAAAATTAGCTTTAAACTGTTTCTTTTGTAAAATTAAGATTTTTTTTTTACGCAAACAACTTGAAAAACATAAATTTAAAGTTTTGTAAACTTTAAACCATAAGATCGTTTACAATCTCTTCTGGAAACATTCAACTTTTTACGATATCTGTGCTTACCTCGGAACCAGTTACCAATATTTCGTTGTGGAATTCAATAAGAATCAGTATAATAATCCTTGTAACCTCTAACAAGAAAACGCGTTTCAATAGTATTCGTCATTAGCCAAGAGGTCCTAGCTGTTATTATCATATGAAATTTAGTAAAAGAAGTTTGTGCGGCCATCTCACACAGATAGCCATTGTGTAGTTTTACGCAATATTCAACAAACAAGTAAACAGCCTTTTGCGGCACAGTATAAATAACGACATGATATACAATATATGGTCGCTAATTTTTCTCTGGGAGTTTTATATTTATATTAATTTGTTAAGCAAAAGCGACAAAAGCTACTTTTAATTTGTAGAAATTTGTTATTTAGCACAAAGCTACACAATGAGCCATCTGTGCTCTGACCACCGCCGGTATTGTAACGGGAGTATTTGTTCATAATGAGCGTATATACGAAGATAATAAACAGTTATTGTAAACGAATGAACTAAAAATACATTTAAATATCGTTAAGTTCTTGCTGGTATGAATGTATGTAACCTATTTCAACGTTCCTGATGTTTATATGACAAAACTTAAAGCAGTACTACTAGGTTCTCGGTAATATAAAGACATCATGGGCAATTTATTCCTACTAGGAAAGATGAAAATTGCATCACTTAAATTCTGCTAAGTTATTTCTAGAATGATGATATTCAACTCAGTTTGCTTCTCCTAGGTTTCCTGTTAGATTAAGATCTTTCTAGAATGATGATATTTAACTCAGTTTCGTTTCTTTCTAGGTTTCTTGATAAAATGAGATTTCACTCGCTTAAATTTTTCAATGTTTTTATTGATATGATGACATTTAATCCAGTTAATTCTATTAGATTCTTAATGGTAAAATAATATTTGGTGTAGTTTATTTATATTCAGTAAAGTGTCATTTCAGTCACTCATCAAACCTTTTAATACATACACTGCTGGAATGATCTTCACGATAAAGCAAAGATCGGCTTGAATCTAAGCATTAGATGATTTTTTTTTTTTTTTGCAGACTGATAACGGTACACTCTATAGAAGACTCTACATGAAAATGTTGGAACAAACAAGCTTGTCTTTTATTCCACCTAAGAACTTAACAGCGGATTCTATTCTTGACTTGATAAAGCAAGGAAAGATTGCTCTAGTCAATGACATGCTGACACTCAAAGCTGCTTTGGCCAAAAGGTTTAACAGTAACCGTGCCTGCGGTTTTTACATCGCGAAAGAAAGATTTTCGACAAATACGTTCGTAATGGTTTTACGAAAAGGTTTGTCAGCCTCATTTTACCAGGAAGTTAACAAACGGTAAGTTGAAGAGTGACCCATATTAACAGTCAAGAAGGTAGATTTATGTGTCGACTGTGAATTGAACGACAGTTGCCTATTAGAGAAACACTTGTAGAAAATATTGGTGGGTAATAATGCTTGGATGGGTAATGAAGAAAGATTTTAATATACGTTTAACATAATAGCAAATGTACAACGTTTCGACAAGGTTTTGTCATCATCCTTATTAGTCTCAAAGCGGGTTCCTCCTCATCGAATATTGGTGAGTATATAATCTACTTATGTAGCTCAAATGTAGAAGACGACGTTTCGAATGTCGTTTCAATATACTTTCTACGAGTGTTTCTCTAACAGGCTGTTGTCGTACATTTCACAGTCAACTCGTTATGAATACTCTGCCTAAATTATCTACCAAATAAGTCAATTTATATCATGAAGAAAAATACCTTTACATATTTACATGAATGGAAATATTTTATTCCATAAAACAGTTCTAAAAACCTGATAAATATCAATCCATAATATCATTACCAATATCCCTAATAATATAAATATTTATAGTGCTAAACATAAACATGGAAATTTTCTTGACACCATGAAATCCATGTTAATATGCTTATATTAACAAAGCTTTTTTATTAAATCAGTAGAGCATCTTCAATACATCGTCTTCTTTAGAGCTATTCCTTTCAAATATTTCTATAATATTGTGGGTCATTTTCTCCGGGAATTAAAATTAAGTATTACACCTCATGTAAGACCCTTAACTGTACCAGAAAGTTCAGGGGTGGGTGTGGCAAAAACCTGAATATGTTAGATTATTGCTTTGAAGATAGTCATCAACGATGTTCTTTAAATATTCATGAGTCAAATGAAAAAAAAAAAAGATAACATTTATTCAAACTAAAAGTTGCGATGACCCATAAACGCTCTAATAATTTGTATTAGTTTTGCTAGTGTAGTAAGTTTTTGTGTGAAGATAAATTTATGTTTTCGTTCCTTTTCAACAAAACAACATGCAAAGCTTATATTGATCGATTACTTGTATTATCTAGAACGACAGCTGCTTAATAATAACTCATGTCACAACGTTCCTCAGCTGCTAGGTTCTCTGTATTCCTTTTCTGTGACACATTTCACTAGTTGGATCTTCTTTTCCTTATTTTTAGTGTGCTACATATTGTAGAGAGCGGTATTGTTGCAGACAGTATTGAAGGCAACGTGAAAGACTACGCCAAATGTCTTGGAACAGAACCTGACCTAAAGCCTCTTTCTGTTGAAGATCTTCGAGGAATATTCATATTGTTGGGTTGTGGATTTTTGATAAGCGGAACTATTTTTGTGGTTGAACTGATCCACCATTTACGACACAGAAAATGAAGGAAACTTGACCAGCTGTAAATTTATCACTTGTTCCTACTGTTGGTTGTTGTGTCAGATATTATAACTAGAAAAACCAATTAGAACGTTTTACAATACGCAAAAATATTATCATTTTCTTTTTATGATTGTAGAAATCACCCATAATATCTGTTTATTATAACTTATCCCTATTGTATCTTCTACAAGCTTTGTTGTAATGATACTTAGGTTAATTTTTCACAATTAAATAAAAATATTATTAACGTAAGTTCACATCTTTGATTTGTTTTAAAAACATATAACACGAGTTTTCAACCAAAAATGTGGAACCCATAGAACAATAGAAAGTGTTTTTCTTTGATTAAACTGTTAGTCGTTTTGAATAATGAAATAATGAATGGATGATGTTCATGGTCTGCCCATCGTGGCTGTTTAGAAAATGCCATATTTTTTTTTTATGGTTGAAATGAACAATATAGTTGCAAGCTTATTTTAAACTTGAATTTAGCAGAAACAGTTGAAAGTATTGAAATTTTGTAAGCATTTGGACTTGTGGTCTTTATTGAAACCTTACGCTGTTACCCAAAAAGAGATTTAAAATCTGTGAAATTCATAACCTATCATACACTAAATGAAAAACAAATGCCCATTTATTATTTTGAAATGGCTTGAATAAGCTTGTTTTTGTATTATGTTATTCTTCAAGGAAATATTCATACAACTCAAACGTTTCTTAGTGTTTAGTTTTCCTTAATTTTCGCTGCAAGAAAGCATGAAGGGGGAGATAATGTGCTATTATAAGATAATACAAGATTATTAAAAATTATTGATTTCAAAATGAAGTGGGAACTTGTGATAAAAATAATGAAATAAGAATTAAAATTTAATCCCTACTTTGACGCCCCCAGTGGCACAGCGGTATGTCTGCGGACTTACAACGCTAGAAACCGGGTTTCGATACCATTGGTGGGCTGAGCACAGATAGCCCATTGTCTAGCTTTGTGCTTAATTCCAAACAAACAAACAAATCTACTTTGGCCTACAGATAAGTGTGTAAAGCTGCCAAAGTAGGGGTTAAATTTTATAAATTTGTGATTGTGGTTTTAATTATTGTTTCATTACTTTTTATAACAGGATTCCTACTTCTTTTTAAAATTAATAGTTTTTAATACTCTTTTTTGTTTACTTTTATGTTATACCCTTATAAGGTATATACTTTACCTTTAGGAATTATCGCGGGTCTATCCATCGATACGTAACGTTGGCTTGAAAAGTACGTGCATGATATGTTTACCATCTATATTATACATGTATATATATATATGTATGTGTGTGTATTTTTATCGGAATATCAAAAGTGGATACCCACAGGCTAGTCTAATAAGCTGAAGAAATTTTGTATATATGCGCATAATATATCGTAACTAATATTTTGAATGGTCGGTGTTTCGTTTAGGAATTCGATAAGGTGGTTTTCGGTGAATTACTTGGAATCCTTGTCGATCCCTACTATTAAGTACTACCGTACTTAAAATAATAACCACATGTCTTGTCATAAAGATAAGCCTATTTCTTCAAGAGAAGTAAAAAGGGAGTTATTCATATAGAGTAACTGTATAAATATACAGATCATATATATAAGTTAGTCAGGTAAAACGGATGATTTATCATACCGGACCAGTCATTTTGACTTCCCATTTAACGGGTTTTACGTTTTGGCTTGATATTGGGGTGTCCAAAAAGAGCTAGCTTTCCATTTAAAGATTATATCTGGTATGCATGGTGGTTCAGTGTTGAAGACATTTCTGTCTGTTTTGTTTCAGCCAATCAAAATAAATATTCGCATTTTGAATTTTCTTAAAATTGGAAAATCTCATTATTTTTGTTGCTGTGAAACGAGCTATATGCTGTGCCCACCAAGGGGAATTGAACCCCTGATTTTAGCGTTGTAAATCCGAAGACAAAGCCACACAATGGGCTATCTGTGCTCTGCCCACTATGGATATCGAAACCCGGTTTCTAGCTTTGTAAATCCGCAGACATACCGCTGTGCCACTGGGGATCCTGTGAAACGAATATGAGACCTAACAAATAAGGTCTCTGAAGTTATATTTCTGTACATCTTCGAAGTTATGAGAATCAAGCATTACTTAGCATATTTGTTTAATATCTTTTGATTAATTTCTATACATTTTGACTCTAATATAAAGTTTACAAGAGAGCCCCCCCCCCTTCCAGTAGTAAGCTTGAAGGCTTATTCGCTTATTCGCGAAAAATCGAGGTTCTGTACTTTTGGTGAGCACAGCGCAGATAGATCAATGTATAACGCGTTATACAATGATCTATCTGCGCTGTGCCCACCAAAAGTATAGATATCTGATACATAATAAAGGACGCCTTTCTCTTACAAAATAAGTTTATTTTTGTGTTTTTAGCGCAATTGCGCTGTAAACTCAAAAAATAAAATTCCTTTATAAGAGAAGGGAGTTGTTTATCATATATCTTAGGCACAGGTATCGAAACCCAGTATCTAACGTTGTAAGTCCGCAGACATACCGCTGTGCCACGTGGGGGGGGGGGGAGGGCTTCACAGTATGATAGCTCTATTGTATTGCATGACAATACACTTAAAATGTTTAAAATGATGTTAAAAATACTTTTAATTGAATACAACTGTCAAACAATAACAACATATTTATTAGTAGCTTGTCAACTTACACACACTTATATACTAATCACTATTTTATTAGATATCTAAAACATTCATGCAGTAATCGATAATTCTGATCGATTATCATATCGTAAAGAATTGTTGAACACAACATTTCTTTCACGAGTAAAATTCATAACTATCAGCATTCTAAAATATAATTATGTAGCCATTTTCGATCTCAACTTAATGATAAAATTTACCTTTCCAAGTAGCTTGTTAAAAAGCGCTTTCTATTCATGAATTCTTCAGTATTTTAGGTAATTTTGGAGGTATATTGTGCAATGTTAAATAATGTTCAACTGTGCATAGCAGGTTTGATTACCTTGTCATATGTCTTTTGCATGTTAATCGATTTAGTGGTTCCCGACTGTTTTAGCAACGTATATATTAATCATGTCCATTACAAATGGTCTTATAAAATATAATTCTGTTGTTATAAGTGTGGTACGTAGGCAACTTACATATTTCACGCTTTTTTACTTAAATATACTTGACATAAAATGTTGCACAATTTTTCCTACATACAAGTAAGTGTATGTAGTTGTAGCAGTAAAAATTGGTCAAAGAAAAAACTAAGTTTTTTCGCCCTATTTACCTACTGAACGGGTCATTACCTTAGGATTTATAATGAGCCTTTTAGTGGGAAAGATTTCTCTAAAGGAGAATATACTATGTGAAAGTAGTCAGCGATCTTTTGCACTGGCAGGACAGATACAACCTCTCTTATTTTTGAATGGGAATGACCAACAGTTACGTGGTTAGTGCACACGGTCTGGGAAAGAAAAGCGTTATTGTTCTGTGTATAATGCTATGTTTTCTCAGTCTATGTTTTCTACAGATTATTCTCATTATTGAGAGCTGTTAAACGTCCAGTAAATGGGCCGTAAATACGTTAATGTTGACATTTTGTTTGTGTTTGGTGAAATAAAGACGGTTTTACACTGTTTCACACCAAGGTTAACCTCTTTCTTTGCTAAACTTAATGAAAAGTCAGAGGTTTCAAATTCACTATCGCAAAATATTTTCTATCGCATATCCAGTTATTTTGCAAAACGTACCTATTATTCTAAAGAAAACCAATGCAACTGAGAATACCACATACATATAGAAATTAATATTAATCTTGTGACGTCCATCTGTATTTTGTTGCAGAGGAAGGCGATCTAAATTATTAAGACCTTACAAACGCTTTCGTTAATTGTTTAAAACATCATCTTATGAAACCCATTCTAGCTTGCAAGATGGAAATTTATTGTTTTTCATTTGAAATACTTTCCTACTACTAACTTTATGTGCTAGATGTGATACCTTTCACTTGCAAAAAAGTTAATTGGAATATTTTAGGATATACAAGTTGATTATTTGATTTCATTTTTAATGACTTTGAAGATTACTATGTGTTTCAAACTATTTATTATGTCTTACATCCATTGCATCATCGATACGATACTTAACTTAAAGTTTCGCAGTGAGACACAGATATTGTTAACGTATATATATTTTTAATGAAAGGTGCCTACTATTAAAGAACTATAATATTAAATTATCGGTAAAAGCTGTAATTTTTTCATTATGAAACAAGGAACGGTTTGTATCTGTAGTTTATTGCACATACCAGCTGATGTTATTAATTTGTGGTGTCATTCAATATTATTCAACATAGTTGCATGCTTCTGGCTTATGTGTTATATGTTAAATATTAACACGATGTTGATTTTGAAGAAAAACAAATGTTCGAGATGTCGCAAGAAATAGAACACAATAAACTAACCAACAGTTTTACTCTACTTCTATAACATTGATGAAGTGATTCAGTTATTTGAGTATTTATTGACAAATGGAGTAAGAAAGAAATATTTATTAGTCAGTAAATACATATTACCCATATGTCACTATGTTATTTTCTCGTATCTTAGGCACAGCAATAATGCAGTAGTCCAAATAAACGGTTTACACTCAGAATAACTGCAGGAAATGTACATATATCCAGTCTTAGGTTATTTCACTAAGGAAAGTACTTAATCTCATGGAAATTTCACTAGATTAATGGCGAAATTCTCAATTAAAAATACCCCATTCCTTTTTAGCAAATCACTTCATATTTTTCAGCCTACGATTATTTATATATATATATATATTTTCCAAAAGGGCCTGATGTTACGTAAGAGTTAAAAAAAAAAGTGCACTCGTTTGAATAGAAGTGCAAACTATTATTATTCTAAGAAGCGTGCAATTAGGTAGGAAGAGAAAGAACGGATTAAAAGGAAAAAATATGTGTCAGTCCATAAAATGTTTCCACACAGAGGTACTAAAAATAAAATATGTTTACAGTTAAACGGTTTGGAAGATTTCTGTGATACAAGTGATTTACTGAAATACTCTATAAAGCGATAAAAATGCTTTTTATATTATGGCAAAGCTATTAAGACTATCTAATGGCGTTTCTAATTTTGAAATACTGAGCACAGGGAAGGCAATCATTTAGTTGCACCCTTTCACGCTAAGGAGTTGCCTGTTATTCTTATACCACGTATAGCTTAGAGTATGGAAAATATTTTATGGTATCGTACGAATTCGAACCCGATTCGACAGCTCCTAAATCCAGATATTTACAACAACAATAATAAAAAATAGACTTTATTTCAAGGTATAAATGCAATACTTGTTTGCCATCTATTAGTGTTTGATACAATAAAATATATAGTGTGTAAGAATAAAATATTTTATACTATTATTAATATAATTGAAGCACAATTAGACTACAACTTTACTTAACTGGTTTAATTACCATAAATTATACACATACATATATATATATGTATATATATTTGTACAGGGATCTTAATTTGTTCAAAATGATTAGAGTTCAAATACATTCTTTAAATTCCTCATACAAATGTATATAAGATAGGTCTTTACGTTAGATGTAAACAGATATTATATTTCTGCTTCTGTTATAAACCTAATACCTCTAGGTTACAGTGCTGAAAAATTTCCCTCTCTTTATTCTTAGTATCAATACAATTTTGCAATTAGGTATTAATTCTAATCAACGCATTCAAATAAAAAAGGAAATTTCGGATCCTTAGTTAACGATTACCCACTAGATGGCGACATAATACATTTAAGGTTTGTTTTGTTTTGAATTTCGCGCAAAGCTACACGAGGGCTATCTGCGCTAGCAGTCCCTATTTTAGCAGTGAAAGACTAGAGGGAAGTCAACTAGTCATTACCACCCACCGCAAACTCTTGGGCTGCTCTATTACCAACTAATACTGGGATTGACCGTCACGTTATAACGATCCCACTGCTGAAAGGACAAGCGTGTATGCGAGTCGAGTGGCCTAACTACCTGGCCATAAGAAATGGGATACTTGGAGTTTGACTGTAGTCTTCTCACTCTTTCTTCAATAGGTAGGCTCTCCCATTGCAGGCTCCTGAAGAACTGGTACAGAAAAAGACCACGTCGTCTTCTTGGTAGCATCTGTTGACAAATCTTACATCAGAGTGGTTATGCTTCTGGGAAGATAAGAGTTGATCAGTCAGAAATAATTCTCGCCACCACTATTTCTAACACATTTGAGTATGCGCCACTTTATTCACTCTATACGAAAATCAGAATGTCATATCATGGTCCATATTTTTAATACAAAAACTCAGAGGAAAACAGAATTGAAAAAATAAACTTTAATTGAAATAAAAATAAACAAGCTATTATTGAAAGAACGTTGTGATGATTAATTACAAGTTGTAGAAAGGTTTACTTCAGATAACCACCAAATAAACAAGCTGGAAAGGCAAAGTTTACCAGTTTGACGATATGTAGCTACTCACCCGTAGCTGTATGTATGAACGAAGTTATGAAGTTATAGAACCAGCTTTACTACAACTCTGAACGTAAGATGTCCTTCAAAGCCAGAGAGTGTATTATGTAGACTTTGGTTAATAATAAATGTAAGAAAAATAGGAGTAAATTTAACTCTTTTAGCGACTTTGGGTTGATAAACTCCCTGTACTCCTCGTACATCTTCAGATATGAAACAAAGGTCACATGTTTTTATAATGCACGTGCTACCTTTAAATTCGGAAACTTTTTGATTTTATAAAGTAAGTGAGTCTTGGGTGGAATTATAGGCTAATAAAGCTTTTAAAGTGGCTTTAGAAGGAAGGGTTAGAATATATAGTAACCTGTTGTTGTATATCATTATGTTTAATGCGGATATAACACATTATTTTATTATATGTGACAATAGAATCATATTTTAGTAATAACTGTTACAGAGATGAATCTATCTATCTATACATATATATACATATCATGGTAACCCATATAGAAAACCAACTCTCAATTGACGTCAGCTGATCTCTAGTCTGAAATGTAAAACTTACATTTTAAGAGTATATTATGTTTCATAACTAAAATAGTTTTAACCCACAAAACACTGATTGAAGATACTTAAGAGATAGATTGGCCGCTTCGTAGAAACATGAAATCACGTAGCTTTTTTCTAAGTATGACCTTTAGCGCACCTCACTTACGTAACTTGCAACAGTACAGTGAATCGAATTTTTCAGTAATACTGTAACATGCAAATTTACAGTTTCATAGCTTTGAACATAACGCATTTTATTTAAGTGTATTCAGATATTGTTTTAAAATTCAGTACAAGTTGTCCGTGGTTACTTAGTCCACAGTTTCTGGTTAAGTATAATTTACAGCCGGTTACCTCATATTGACGTAGAATATCTAATGATGATTTCTGTACGAAATGTGAGCTATACGGGTAATTCTGCCGTTAGATAGTTACTGTTGTGAAATATATTTTGCTCTGCTGTAGTCAATACATTAGATGAGCCATTAATTTTTTTCACCACCTCAGATGTACTATATAAATATATATATAGATGTATGTGGAGATAAACACACAGAAAACTCTATGTTACATTTCTTTAATAATAAAAGTATCCTTATACGGATGTATGAGACGGTATTCTGGGAAGTTCTGTCAGGACAGGACTTAAATATATTCTTATAGAGCTCAGTACTTAGCCAGAATTAGCGTTATCTTTGTCACATATTAGGTTAATAATGAAGTGTTGTCCTTGCGTGAAAGTGAAATAATGTCAGTCTCTTTTATTTTAGTCTTGTTTGTCTTATTAATCCCTTTAGATAATTTCTAATGAACCCCCCCCCCCGTTATTGGGCTTTCAAATAATGTATCTGTTGGTAGATTTTCACTTGAGAATACTGCAGCACTAAACCTGTCAGATATGAGCAAGGAAAACTCTGCAAAGTAGCAGCATTTGGGACATAGCGTTAAACATTACATAAACGCAAATGTCACTATCATTCTACCAACTTTTAAAAAATTCTGGATCATAGTACTCGAACAAAAAACATAATGTTTAGGGACAACAATGAC
>NW_013669376.1:96574-101601 GCF_000517525.1 Limulus polyphemus
GCATCAACACTATCAATTCCCTTAACAATTTTAAACATCTCAATCAGATCCCCCTTTAATTGTTCTTTTTCAAGAGAAAACAATTTCAGAGATTTTCAACTCTCCTCATATGAGAACCCCTCCGTCCCAGGCATCATTCTAGAAACCCTCCTCTGAACCCTATCCAACAGTTCAATGTCTTTCCTAAGATAAGAAGTTCTAACACTGAATATAATACCCCATATGGGGCCTAATCAATGACCTATACATTGAAAATATGACCTCATTAGACTTGTATTCAAGATTTCTGTAGATACAACCTAAAATCATATTTTCCCTACCACTAGCAACAGTACACTGCTTGGATGGCTTAAGAGACTGATCAATCACTACACCAAGATCCCTTTCATTCATTACACTGTTAAGGTTATTACCATACAAATTATTTACATAATTCAAATTATGATAAACCTCATGCATTATCTTGCATTTATTATTATTAACCCTTTAACTGCGCAATTAATTTTTCAGGCTGATTTCCAAAAAGTGTCAATTATCCACCCGCAAATAAAAGTATGAATTTGACCCTTTGTATCACTTTGTCAATATTTAAAGAAATGTATTTTCGATATCTGACAGTAATGCTCATTGAAAACCATATTAGATGGTGAAAAATAACGATTTAAACAAAATATTGAGGAAAATTAAAAGAAATATGTTCTCCAGTAAATGGCATAAATATAGGCAAAACTAATTAATAAGAGGTCAAAATCATTACAAAATATAAAACAAATTATTTAGATAACAATATCCAAGCTATAAAGAAGTTGTCTTTATATAGATTCTATATGTGTTCCTGCAAAGTTGGCAATTTTGTAATGAAATGAAAAATATAAATACCCAGGTTTCACGGCGTAGAACAGAGATGGCAGCACGCACGCAGGTTTGGCGATTGTTTCTAGTACAGGAGGATATTCACGCATGTCCCACACTTTTTGGGTAGCCGTGGATTAAATCCGAATTTCACAGTCAGTAGGTATAATTGTTTATTCGGATATATCCGAAATACACAGCAAATGGGTTAAAACCCATCTGTAGTTTATTTACCCAACTCACTAAATAATTTAAATCCATTTGTGAAGCAGTTGCATCCTCTTCACAGCCAGCAACACCCAAGACCTTAATATCAGCAGTAAAGTTAAGTAATTTATTGACTATTCCTTCATCTATGTCATTGATATAAATCAAAAAGAGCAAAGGTTCTAAGACTGAGTCCTGATGTACCCCACTTGTGACATAAATCCAGTTTAACTGAATTCCATTCATAGCAACCCTCTGCTTTCTTCCATCGAGCCACTCTTCTATCCAATTAGATAACTTATCCTCCACACCTATAGAAATAATTTTAAAAGCCTATTATGTGGCACCTTGTCAAATGTTTCCTGAAAATCTATATACACCAAGTTCTTACCCTCATCTATATAAGCAGTAACCTTTTCAAAGGATGTCAAAAGATTTGTAAGGCAAGATTTTCCCTTAGTGAAACAATGTTGACTATCCAATAAATTCAAAACTTTGTTAAATGGCTTTACGAAGTATCTTCTATCAGACTTTCCAAAACGTTTCCCACAACTGATGTAAGACTAATACGCCTATAATTACGGGACAATTTTTATTACCTCCCTTGATATAAGGAGTGACATTAGCTAATTTCCAACCCTCTGGTATCTGCCCACTATTCAAGGACTTACAACAAACAGTAGTAAGTGGCTCACATATCCAATCCTTAGCCTCCTTCAAAACCCTTGGGTAAATATTATCTGGCCTTGGAGACATATCGTTCTTTAAAGTTCCCATTTTGTTTCTTAACAAGTTCAGAATTAATGTGATCATCTTGTTCGATCTTGAATACTGCTTAAATCTTCATTAGTAAAAACTGAAGAAAAATCAAGATTTAATAACCTAGCCATCTCATAAGCATCAAATACAAGCCTTCATTTACCATCCCTCAAAGGCCCTACCCCATCCTAACATTTTGTTTACCCCTAATGTATTCAAAGAAATCCTTACAGCTAATTTTTACATTTTCAGCCAACCTTTTATCATACATCCTTTTTAGATGTCCTAATTTCCTGTTTCATCAACTTTCTTGATCTTCCATAATCTTCTTAATCTCTTGTCATACCAGTCAATTTAGATTTCTTAAATTTATGATGCGTTTATGTAATTTTATCTCTTATACCCTTTGTAAGCAACCTGATTCTTTACTTGCAGCCACCATTTTTGTTTTACAAGCTGCCTAATTCACAACAGATAATTCTTATAGCATTCCTTCAGAATTTCCTTTTTGATATTTGGAACAAAATATCATTATTCCTGATCTCCATATACAGCAAAACATCGAACCTAATAGAGCAATGATCACTTACACCATGATGTTCCCCAATTTCCACCCTCTCAACAATTTCTATATTAGAAAGTAACAATAAATCTAAAATAGCATTATTTGTAGTAAGTCCCTTGACCATTTAGTGAATAAAACAATCTTGAACAGTTTCAAAAAATTTTCTCCATCGTGGTTTGAGTCTAGCATTTCCCAACTTTATGCCTGAAATTAAAATCACCCATAATTATGATTTGATATCTTAATCTCACTGTAAAGTTTCTTACTAATTTCATCAGTATCATCTGGTGGTCTAACAAGTTCCCACTAAAAGCCTTTTCCCTTTATATCCACTAATAGAAACCCAAATGGTATCCTCAACTTCAACAGGATGTAACTCACATTTTACATATAAAGCTACCCCTCCCCTCTCTTTAGTACTTTATCCCTATTAAATAACCTATAACCCTGTATTTCAAAGAAATTTCTATCATCAAAATCGTCTACATTTAACCATATTCCAGTTAATCCCATCATATAAAAATTATCCATTCCTACAATCGTTCTAAAGTCATCTATTTTATTTTTTATACTTCTAAGATTACAATAGTAACAATTAAGCCTACCCTCATAACTACTTCTATATTCATTTCCTCAGCTAAACTTTTCTCTACATTCTCTCTTTGTTTTTTGCATTTAGTTTATCCTGGTAATAGCCCTTGCAAATAAGCCAGCTCCTACCCTATTTAAATGTAAAACATCCATTCCAAAAAACTTTGTTCTCCCATTTAACTGATCCCACAAGTCCAAACAGCTAATCTGTTCATCCTTACACATTAACCTAACTCTAACATTCAGCCCTAGTGACCTACTTATAAGTTCACCCCCACAATTAATTCTCGACAGTATCCCTGACCAACTTAAGTTCTGGCCCTTTTCTTTAAATGCCTTTATAATCCCCCTGTACTTATCAATTAGCTCCTCTAACCTATTTCCTTACATCATTAGCCCATACTTGCACAAACAAAAACTCCATTACAACTAGCTCCCTTTGTTATATCTCCTGCTCTGTCAATTATATCCTCCACCCTGGATAGTATAATCTAATTCGTTTATCCCTATTTACCCCACAGACTATCCTATCCATATGCCTTGTCAAGGAATCACCTATAGCTACAACCTGCTCATCATCCACCTCCTTCTCTGACCCTTTTGTTTTCCTTCCTTCCAATAGTTCCTCGTCTGCAGAAGCCAAGGGCTGAAATTTGTTAATCAATAGAATAGGCTCTTTACAATAAAATTCACTACTTTTAGCCCTAATAGTACTGTTTCTAAAATTGCTAGCTGAT
This sequence comes from Limulus polyphemus, assembly GCF_000517525.1. Classification (NCBI taxonomy): domain Eukaryota; kingdom Metazoa; phylum Arthropoda; class Merostomata; order Xiphosura; family Limulidae; genus Limulus; species Limulus polyphemus. Next base: position 100,286 of record NW_013669376.1, read on the forward strand.
GTATTCTGTACATGTAAAAGCTTAAGCTCTTCTTCAAATCCTGCTGCCATCTCCCACAGTCTACACTTCTCTTTATCTATTGCCTCTACAATAATTATGATAGCCTCCAACTTCTTCAACCTAAAAACTTTACATATAAATTGCACATCTTCACTACTAGCTTCCTTAAAAGTACACACAAGTCTTGAGTTCCCCAATAAAATTCACTCATTTCACCTATCACGTCTAACAAACTGTGAACGCTCAACTCTTACACTAGTCTTAACCATTATATTTGTAGCCTGGAAATAAATATTCAATAACAAATAGTTATGCGCAGAAACAAAGAAGTGGGATGAGCTAACTAATCTCTAGCCTAAACACACACACACACACACATATCAAGTATAAATACTCACCAGTTTGCAATACAGTTTGACGTTAAACGTTATAGACTAGAGTTTAGAAGGTTTGAGCGACTGCTGTTGCATTCTATCTTGTACAATGTGGCTTCATGACTCATCCTCATTGCGTTATATAGGGTGTTCAAACTGTGAACTGTGTGAACGTTGAGTAATTTGTTGTGGAAGATGCTTATATGGGAGATAAATTAAAATTTTTGATTATACTGTACACTAAGAAATATGATTTATCACAGCCTAAAACAAGTTACTGTTAGAAGTAAACGCATAATCGTATGAAGATGTATTCCCATATGGAAAAAAATGTCCTGGAAAAGATAGTTGTCAATACAAATATTTGTGTATTTTGTGTCTTGTATTTATTTTCCTAACGATTCCATCAAACATATTACAACTCTGACTGAACTGCTATAATATATTGATTTTGTTTCTGTTTTTGTTTCTAATTATTAAAGCAAACTAGCCCATCGTTCAAATTTTCGAATAGATTATATTGTATAATTTACAGATTACATAAAAACTGATGTAACATTGTCTTCGATTAACTTAAACTAGATTTCCGCTGTTTTCAGTTTTAACATTTTAATTAAAATGGAATAATTAAAACACCTGTCAAACTAATGAAGAAAGCATAAAGTAGAGGTTTCTTTGTAGTTCAGTACAAAGCTGCATGATGGGCTATCTGGGATCTGCTCACCACGGGTATTGAAACCCGGTTTCTAGCATTGTAAGTCCGCAGAAATACCGCTGTGCTACTTGGGGAGGGGGCTAAAGTTGAAGGAAAAAATTTTATTTAATTATTAGGTCGTACAAAAAACCCGAACAACTTATATATACAAAACAAACATTTAATTAAATGAACTAATCTCCATTCTTATCCATGATGCTTTCCATCTTACAGTCATGTTGTTAATT
>NW_013669376.1:102362-111426 GCF_000517525.1 Limulus polyphemus
AATAGGGGCTTCCCTGGAAGCCCAAGTCCCCAAAATATCAACAGCACCTTGCATGCGGAAAGTGAAGGATAGGTAATGGAAAACTGAAAGCTCCATTGAATGTAGATGCCGTGGAGAAGGTTGGAACCAACTGAGGTAGATATTGAAAAACCACATGTGGACGTTCATTGTCGTGGAGAAGAAGAACACCTTTCCGATTGACGAGTAAAGGGCGTTTTGATAAAGGGCTTGATTTAAATGTTTCAATTTCTGACTATAGATCTCTGCATTGACAGTTCGCTGTGGATTGAGGAGTTCGAATGCAATTACTTCTTTGATGTCTCATCAAATGCAAAGCATCACTTTCTGTTGATGGAGCCCAGCTTTTGGGGTTAGAAGTGGTGTTTAATATTCGCATAGAGAATCCATTTTTCATCACCGGTGACAATTCTGTCCAAAAATGATTCAAGCGCGTTACGTGCCAGAAGAGACGAAGCAACATTCATACGTTGGAAACATTGATCATCGGAGAGTTCGTGAGGCACCCAAACACCTGTTTTATGGAGTTTTTCTATATTCCTTAGATGTTTACGTATTGTTTCATGAGAGACATGCAATTTCAGGGCCATTTAACGAGTGTGTTGCCTTGGGTTAGACTCAACGAGCGTCTTCATAGCATCAATATCAATTACAACATGTCGGACCCTGCCATCACAGTTTTTAAGGCTAAAGTCACCTGAACGAAATTTGCTGAACCGTCATTGACACTTACGAGCGTTCAAAACATTTCCGTAAACTTCTTTGATATTCTTTGGGGGTACAGAGGCGTTGTTTCCCTTCTTGTATTAAAACAGCATTACATGCCGAATATGTGTCTCGTCGTGTGCTATCACTATAACGGATTAGAATATACTAAACTTTACACACTATATAGGCTACACTAACGTGACGTTTAGGCGGTTCATTTAGCTATTATACGTGATGTACGTTTTTGGGGGATCATTAATGAAAGTGTTCCAAAACGCGACATTAATTTCTTGACGACCTGATACTTCTTTTAATACTTCTACTCATCCTGTAACAATGTTTATAAGAAATACCTTTATATGTATTAGTTGTTTTTAATACTTTTCACAAGTCAAAAGATTGTAGTTAAGCATACAGTGTCTTATTACGATACAATATTAACTGTTTTAAGCGAATTTTTATTAATTATCAATATTTTCTTAATTTATATTGTTGAATAGGAATTTTAGTTGAGACGATACCAATACGTGTGGGTTAGTAAAGTCAATAACTTAACTTAATTAAAAAGTATCAGTCCTGAAAAGACTGAAGCTGATGTCTAATTTGTTAGAGTATAAATCCAATTATCAGCGACTCTTAGCTGCGTACGTTATGTTAAAACAGTTTGAAGCCTCACCACGTCATTACAGTCCACGTCGCCACGTCAGTCATGCTCTAACTAATGGTCGTGCACCTTGACAATAGTATTGCAGCCTAGTTTTCATTGGAAAACGTTCTGTACTAAGACTGTCATGCCTAAAGCACACTTCTCATCTTTTCATGATTTTCATATGCCATCAACTAGACGAAGATGACGATTTCTCCATGCCCTTTCTAAAGTTCGATGGCACTGAAATTCGTGAATATCAGTTTCATTTTCCAACTGTTTAAAGTATGCAACGGTTGAACAAATATGATGCGGTAACAACTTGGGTACACGTAATTCGTGTCACCTTTTCAGACCAATATCATTTTTGATTATGCTGTGTACTGTTGTCTGACTGGATTATGCTGTGTACACTACTGAGCTACTTTGAGATCCAAGGCCATTCAGAAAGATACCTGCAACAAGTCGTGTCCGGCCATGATAATCAAAGTCTGGCACATTATAACAGGTGAGAACCCACAAAAATAAAAATCTGTGGGAAAAGCAGTTCACGTTTCTCGTACACAGCATAATCCAGTCAGACAACATTCTTTCTCAATACAACTTTGCAATACACTTAATTTCCACAGTCACTTTAACTTAAACACACGCTATAATTCACAACGATTCACTCAAACTTATTGAAACTAGAATCATACATAAATTCGGTAGTATGTTTTAGCTTAAATATATGAGTTATTGTTTCATTAACTCTGTTAGAGGTAACAACAAGTAATTTGTATAAGCTTCATAATTACATAGTTTCGATCACATTTAGTGTGAAGTGGTAGTGATTAAAATTTTCTATAAATTACTCAATCGTAAAATGCTTATATTAGTTTAAAGCTTAGAAATTTAATGGACAGAAAGGATTAGTCTGGTTGCTGTTGTTTAGGGATTTACAGAGCAAATCGACATGCGCTGTTTGCGCCACACTAAGTCTGGTAAAATGTTTTGTGATGCGTTTAGTTCAAAGTTAAAGGATCTTTCTACTGTTGAATATTTGTTTTTAATGCCTTCATTGTGATTATGCGTATTTGCATTGTTGTCGTTATCGTTCAGCATTATTCCTCACGAACTGATTAGCTATTAAAATTTATACCAATGACTTTGGTCACATTTTTTTTTTGTATGTTTGTAGTACGCGAGAAAACTATTTGTTATTAGATCTGAATAAAATAATGTTTTCAGTACTTTAATAAACTTATCCAAACACAATAGTAAAATACAAAAGATAAAATTAATAGATCTAGCCGATACACAACTTTTGAAGTTGAACATGATTCCTTAAATCTTTCTTTAAAATAGTTTAAATTACAGAAGATTAGGTGTGTCATGTGGTTTTGAATATGTAAATCAGCAATTCGTGTGATAAATGTAAGTTCGTGGTTGAACGGAATGTATCAGAACTACAATTTAACACTGTTTGGTGTTCATGTGTAACGTGAACCACCGAAAATTGATCGCCTTTGAGAAGGGTATGTAACGACCCCTTCCAACCCAACATATTAACAAACTCAGAATTTCCAAGATGAGGATACATCTTATGTTTAATGGCATTAAAAAACAAAGGTAAACTAGTTTTATTTAAGAAAGGACTTGTATCGCTGAAGTTCTTTGGAAAGAATTTTTACGGGAAATTAACAAACGAACAGAGACGTAACAGTATATATATATATATATATATATCCGCTACTACTATAGAGGAAACTCAATAAATATAAATTTGTATTGGAACAGACTCCCCTGATTGAAACTTTATCAGCCACAGTTAGATTACCCTAGCAGTTCTAACTTTCCGTTAGTACAAAGGTTTCTAGTTATGTAAGACAGAAACTATCAAACCAAAAGAGTGAATGGATATGACCTTATAAAAAATGCCCAACTTCAACTTTTATGCCGGTTCCTCGCAATACTAATGCATATTCCTGTGCACAAACTCAGCTGCGTAATCGAACAATCAAAACAACGTCTCTGACAAAATACTTACAACAGTATGCATATGGAAACTATGTGTAATTCAAAATACTATTTTTAGAATAAATCATTTAATACACAGAATTTTTCTATCATAGGGGTCGTATCTAATGTGGTTAATTTGGAAGGAAAGTCAAATCTATTTGACCTCCAAAATAATAATAATACGAGTGTACAGATAATTTACGTCTTAGTGCCCTTTAGTAAGATTAATCTAGCTAGAAGTCACCACAGGTGTTAACATTTTACTAAAACCTCTGTTATAACAGTTTTGATATAAATAATAAATCTTTATGAAGTAACGCTGTTCTTAATTCAGATTTTATTCAAATAATAGCTACGCGAAATTTTCTTGTTATTAGTTTATATTTGTTTTAGAAAGCTTTGTGAAATATTTTTTTTTTAAATTTTCTATGGCTATGAATAAGAACTGCATGAAATATTGTTGTTATTACTTAATATTTCTTTACATAAAAGCTACGTGAGATATTGTTGTTGTTACTTCGTATTCCTTTACATAAAAGCTACATGAAATATTGTTGTTATTACTTAATATTTCTTAACATAAAAGCTACGTGAGATATTGTTGTTGTTACTTCGTATTCTTTTACATAAAAGCTACATGAAATATTGTTGTTGTTACTTCACATTTGCTTCAAATAAACATTTCGTGAAATATTCTTGAGAAAATGCTTTATGAATTGAGATGCATTCGGATGGCCGTTACTATTCATACTTCTTGCAATTGCCTGAATCCATAGGTAATTTTATTACATTAAAACACCAGAAAATAAAAATATAAGAAAATATAACTTGCTATAATACGTAAAATTTTGGAAAGAAAATTATGTTTTATTCTCTTGCTAAGATTACAAAACAGTTGCACAAACACCGTTGGAATATCTCTAACTAGAAAGAGAGTCCGAAAAGGATTTACAGGATGGAAAAAAACAAGCAAAGCGACATTAACACAAACCAATTTTTCATAACAATTGTCCAGGCTAGTGACTCTTACAGTTCTTCGTGTTGGAAAACGACATGGTGGTTATGAAACCAGTAGGGTATTTGTATACACGAATAAAATATCACGCAAATGCATTCCGTTGATTTCGAAAATGGCATCAGGAGACGCGGATGTTTAGTGCTGCCACCGTTATTTTCTAATACTACAGCCATCCAGACAATGGTTGTAGATGTTATAGCACCTAACAGGCATCACTCGAACCTCTGTCATAATGAAATCCTTCAGCTGAAGAACAGTTATCGGGTTTAGGCGATAGGTCCACATTTTCAGCAACCTTGATAAAGTGTAATCAATGGGTACAACGCCAGGGGATTGTAGTAATCAGAAATTTCTAGGGTATGGGGCGGAAAACCTGATCCCCATCTGTTCCTTCATACTTGGCCACCACACTCTCTTGAAAAATAATATAATTCTGCTACTTTAAACATTTACATATTCTAAAGTCTATTTTAGTGAAAATTACATACATAAATAAAATTAGAAGTCGTTAAAAAAAGATACAAATAATATACACTGCAAACCGCTTAACCACGTATAGTAAAGAGTGAAAACAGATGTGCACACGTAGTATTCTTATTTAAGTATCGTTATAAGTGTAAAAACATTATAGTGTTATTTCTATGTCACATTTATGCTAACGCCACAAAAGTTTAAAATGGATTCTTGTTTGTTTGTTTTTGAATTTCGCGCAAAGCTACACGAGGGCTATCTGCGCTAGCCGTCCCTAATTTAGCAGTGTAAGACTAGAGGGGTAGAAATATGGTTTTAAATATTTATACAAATATAAATCGCCACACACCGCCAACTCTTGGGCTACTCTTTTACCAACGAATAGTGGGATTGACCGTCATATTATAAAGCCCCCACGGCTGAAAGGGAGAGCATGTTTGGTGTGACGGGGATTCGAACACGCGACCCTCAGATTGCGAGTCGAGCGCCCTAACCACCTGGCCATGCCGGGCCTAAAAATGGATTCTTCATAATCAAAAAGCTACTCTTCCTGCAGATAATTTCAACATAATAAGCACGGTGTTATCATAACTCTAACGTTTAGAAATATATTACTACAATATCTAAATTAAATTGGCTTGCAGTGATAAAGCTTCTTTTTGGAGGCCCCCCAGTGGCACAGCGGTATGTCTGCGGACTTACACTGCTAAAAACCAGGTTTCGATACCCGTGGTGGGCAGAGCACAGATAGCCCATTGTGTAGCTTTGTGCTTAACTTCAAACAACAACAACAACTTTTTGGAGACGTGGGTACTTAACGAGAGAGTTGCTGTTCATAAATATTACGTTCGTCCCTCATTTTTATGAGAATTTAATCTTTAATAATAGATAAAATTTATAAACAAAAATGTTAGTAGTAATGTATTTCATCCGTTCCAAAATGTTTCTTGTGACCATTACTTTATCATTATTTATAATAAAATTAAGTATTACTTGTAATAAAACATAAGTTCTGCATGATTCTGTTCAATGTCAAACAATCCATTTTACTTCAAAATTTTGTAGAAGAATTAGTATCAGATTTATATTTATATTGGAAAGATATTTCGTGTTTGGTGGTCTTTCCAGTTATTAAAAAAAACATTAAAGAACCGAGTAAATTCATTGTTAATAAACTTTTTGTTATCTTTTCTGGCTTATAAAAATAGGTATAGTAATAGATATGTTAATAAATACGTTAAAATCTGTCCCCAACGTTTCAAAAAACAGCGGCTTTCTTCCTCAAACGGCAATGGCGAGACATATAAAAACGTACTTTAATATAAATAATAATAAAAAAAATCACATAAAACATTTTTTGAGCCGTGGTGTTTTTTTAACGCGAAATTATAAGTACATCGTATAATGGTTCTTATCACATTCCTATTTGATATTCTTTTACATATAACTTTGACTTATCTCACACTGTTGGCTCAGTCGGGCATGGCCTCGTAGTTAGCGCGCCCGGAATGTAAATCTGAAGGTATACGACCAACGTCCTGTCGTAGAAAAAAGTGCTTCGGACGTTGAGGCCATGGATGCGCTATAAGAGTAATGGTCAGATACAACTATTCGATCAGACAAAGGTATCCAAAGAATTTTCGGTAAGTGCTGTTCACTAATTGTCTTCCCTTTATTCTATCAGATCGAAATTAGGGATGGCTAGTTGGAAACAGTCAGTGTGTGACTTGCGCGAAATTATGAAACAAACAAATGTCACTTTGTTATGTGATATATATTTTAAACATCATGATATTTCTTCTTGATGAAGAAATATTTATTTTGAAACATTTAGAGACAGCTTTCAATGTTTGTTTTTTTTAAATCAAACATTACTCTAGCTGTTCTTTTATAAACCTAAACACGTTGTTAATATATCTCTTGTTTATTTAACCCCAACCAGAATCCACCTTTTGTTAACTTTTCATTTATCAGTTTTTCATTGTGCGTATATTTGTTTTCTGAGAGGAATATGTCGCTCTAAATACAGTGATTACCTTGTTCACTGAATGTATTTTCATACCGAACAATAGAATGTGAAGACACAACGTTTGTCTCTGAAAATTTTGACTTATTTTATCTAACATCCTTAATTAAAGAAGCGTGAGCAATATACGAAACAAAACTATATTTCGGGCGAATTGCAACACAGACCTACTGAAATATATATGTTATAAACAGCTATACTTGAGCGATAGTATAAAATATCTACAATCAACAAGAATATTACATATAGCTCCTGGAAACAATTCCTCATGCTTGCAAGAGGTCATGAATTATCACACAGTTCCAGTTGGAACGTTGCCAACTAGAAACGTGTGTGTGTGTGTGTGTGTGCGCGCGCGCGCGTGAGAGAAAAAGGTATATTATAAACATACTTATGCGTCTCAGTGTAATCATCAGTTAACGAAAGAAAGACGTTATAGTTCGAGATAGAAACTTTAAAGGACGTACATTTGTACAGACATGACAGTGCTCAGTATCCAGATTCTCTTTTTGAACATCTTATTGAGTTGTAAGTAACTAGCAAAGTAACTTTTTTTTTCTATCTGTCAACAAACTATATTTCTATCTTTCTTTACTTAATATAAACATAAATATATGTTCACCTGCCCATTAAAGTTTATTGATGATATAATTTACATTTATGGTTCAATTTTTCCAGAACACCATAGTTATTGATCAAAATTCTTAAAACCCATCTTCCAAAAGCGCCCGGGTTTAGGGTTTTCTCTTTTCGTTACCTTGTTTTTTTGTTATCCCATGTGCTTCATAAAGTTGTAATAAGTACCAAAATTATAAGCAGAAGAAGTAAGAGGGAAGTTTAATCCTTTAATTTTTTTTCAGATGAACTAATATTGTAATATTTTGTAATCTGTTACAAAATGTTAAATATTCTGATACAAAAATAAAGTGTTTTTAATTCATTATTCAACTCCACATCTACCATTGCAGGTAAATAGTATATATATATATATATATACAAGAACAACCAGTATGCTAGCATAGTTTTTCTTTTAAATTTTTGCATAGATTGCACGTTTGCTCATACTGCTCAGCTTGCTTGTTTATTAAGCCTGACCTGCCAACAATGACAAACCTGATTTAACATTATCGTAGTATGGAGACACGTAAACCATTCTTGGTGGATCAACAGTGTCGAATGAAATAGTTGTAACAATTAAACGTAAAATCAAAGGTCCAAAGGCTTTGTGCTCTGCTGGTCTTCAGAGCTGGTTTTGTGAAATACGAACTTCAACGAACAAGTGAACAACATCTAACGATGTAAGAGTTTACTAGCTCAGATCCAGAGAGCTAATAAAATGTGTAATTATGGAGTGTTTATAATTGGATGATGGCCTCCAAGAGAATGATTTTTTTTTTAAATGAAAGAGGAATGTATCGAGAAGTGTGTGATAGAAATTAATCCCATTTCTTCCAGTATGTAACGTCCGTAAGGTGTCGCTGACGTCGCATATTTTTCAAGGCTCATCAAAATATTCCAAAAATCGTAACAAACAGTAATATATCGAATAATTTTATAGGTAAGTTTAAAAGCGAGATCGCTTTCATTCGTCGTTTCTCTGTTTCAGGGTTTTTAATTAAATCGGACGCTAAGTGGTGACAGTTTTGTATGTTTGTTCTACTGTAATAAAACCAAAATCCAGTAAGCCATTGTATCTTATTCTCTAAATAATCGGATATACCTTTTTTCTCATAAACTGACCTTTCATGAGAAAAAAGTACTACTAGAATTAACTTGTGACTCTTATACGCGTGAAATAGTTTTGCGTCTCGTCGAATTCATTATACAATAAATCTACGATAAATCTGTGAAGAAAGATTAACCTCCACATCATTATCTGTAAAAAATTTTTTTCGTGACGATCTATGTTGTCGGTCTTTCTCAAAAAGATATTCCATTAAAAAAAGTCTATGAAATTTTGCATCTTTTTTCACCTGGTTTCAGATCCTTGTGGGTATTTCAAGAATTGTTAATGCTGTGTAATAAAGGAAAATTTTCTATTAATTTTGGATAGTGTAATAAATTTCATTCTCTATTAGCTACCATCTAAAACATATTTTAAATAATTCTAATTATAGTAGCTGTTGCTACGGCATCTAAAGAACAGACCGGTTTTTTATAATGTTCTAGAACTTCG
>NW_013669377.1:0-12850 GCF_000517525.1 Limulus polyphemus
TTTATACTTTTATTGCTTGGTTTGTACGACGGTTGGTTTTTATCATACCTGAAGATCAGTTACGTAACCGGCATTTTGGTATTTTAATAGACCAGGGAGGGTCAGGTACAAGATGACCTCTTCCTCCTTCCCGAACTATAATGTTAATGTTGTTCAATGTTGATGTAGATACGACGTTCGGTTTTTATCATACATCTATTTCTAATTTTACACTTTTATTGCCTGGCTTGTACGACGTTCGGTTTTTATCATACATCTCTTTCTAATTTTACACTTTTATTGCCTGGTTTGTACCACGTTCGGTTTTTATCATACATCTATTTCTATTTTTATACTTTTATTGCTTGGTTTGTACGACGGTTGGTTTTTATCATACCTGAAGATCAGTTACGTAACCGGCATTTTGGTCTTTTAATAGACCAGGGGGGGTCAGGTACAAGATGACCTCTTCCTCCTTCTCGAACTATAATGTTAATGTTGTTCAATGTTGATGTAGATACGACGTTCGGTTTTTATCATACATCTATTTCTAATTTTACACTTTTATTGCCTGGTTTGTACGACGTTCGGTTTTTATCATACCTGAAGATCAGTTACGTAACCGGCATTTTGGTATTTTAATAGACCAGGGGGGGGTCAGGTACAAGATGACCTCTTCCTCCTTCTCGAACTATAATGTTAATGTTGTTCAATGTTGACGTAGATACGACATGATGGTCGTAGTAAACCGCACTTTCTCCGACCCCTTTCAGGCCAATTTCTATGTAAGTATCTTCATTTACATTCGTGTGTTGTACATAACATCTCTTAATTCGGTGTTGTATAGTCTTACACTTAACAAACAGTTCCATATATGCGGACAACACATTTCACACGTTTGAATGAGAACTAACTGCCTTCCTTCTAGTCTATCCGATCCGTTCAAATTTTAAGACGGCTAGTGCAGATATCCCTTGTACAGTTTTTTGATAATATCCAAAACAACACAAAGGATAAAGCTACACAAAGGGCTATCTGTACTCTGCCCACAACGCGTATTGAAACCCGGTTTTTAACGTTGTAAGTCCGCAGACATACCGCTGTGCTAATGGGGGGCTTTGGTCTGAATTTCGCGCAAAGCTACACGAGGGCTATCTCTGCTTGCCGTCCCCAATTTAGCAGTGTAAGACTAGAGGAAAGGCAGCTAGTCAACACCGTCAACTCTTGATCTACTCTTTTACCAACGAATAGTGGGACTGACCGTCACATAATAACGCCCTCACAGCTGAAAGGGCGAGCATGTTTGGTGACAAGATTTCGAACCTGTGACCTTCAAATTGTGAGTCAAACGCTTTATAGCCACCAGGCCCTCAAATAATTAAGGAATATTTGATAACCATATACATATTTCTAATTTGAATATTACCAATGTGAGCTTTGACAAGGGGTATGTAATATAAAATTCTTTTGTTTGAAATGTGCGATAGCATAACATTACTTTAAATATGGCATTCATTCCACGCCTTTTTCCAGTAGAATCATACAGTTTCCCTTCAGTGAGAAGTATGACATTCTAGCGTATTATACTATATGAGTGAAACAATTTCAGCATTCATTAAAAAATGTAATCTTCGTCAACTAAAAAAAAACGAATAATGCTAAAACTGGACGACAAAAACAAGAACAAAAGACAATAGAAGTGTTACCGCTGCACCTGATTCATTACTAAATATTAACTAAGTCAAATCTGGCTTAAATTGACACTAACAAATGTAATTATTCACAAGACTGTCGATCTGGGTTAATACTAAAGACATACCCTTCCCAGAGTTAACGTATGATGGTGATACATGTTGTAACTACAGTGGGAAGTATTATGATGAGGGAATATACCACGCATTTATATCTTTTTGTAACATTATTTATTCTAAATTTACTCTTTGTTCTGAATATGTGGAGATTTCACATAATATAAAGCCGATAATTGGGCCTCGTTTCAAATTAATTTTGTTCCTTTGTTTTTCTCAGAAGTGGATAATATGGCACGTTATGTAAGAATGTCAACAGGTCCTTCAACGTTTATTCAGCTTATATTTTGAGATTACTGTCCCACCTATTTTATAATGAGAATGGCCATATTTAATTTGTTCTTTTCCAGAGTCTGCTGGAAATGATTTAATAAGAATGCATTTGATCAGCCTAAAACACCAATCTTTAGAGGTTTTACCGCATAAGATCCAGCAGCATAAGCATCATCCAGGCAGAGCAATGGTCCAGCGTGTTTTACAAACAAGTGTTGAATATATAATATTGTGGATTTCGTTTTGCACTTCGTGTCCAATATCATTTTACATCAATTCAGCCAATACAAGGTGTAGTACTACTCTGTAATTGGTATCTTTATCAAATTTCCAGTTATTAAGTGGACCTATCCTATACTTTAACCGTAATTCAATTTCACCCGAATATACCACAGTATCCCTATTCGCTTAAATGACATAAAATCACTAAAAACCCGTAAAGTAGATAAAATATTATCACTGATTCTTTTATAACAGTGGCAACCAATTATCAAATAAGTTTGTGCAGTCATTTGTAAAGATCCTAATCATTCCAACTTATTTTATGGACGAAAAACGTAAGGTTTCCTTAAATAGGCACAAGCCAATATGATGACAAATGACATTCTTCTAATGTAAACAACCATTGGATTTTATTCATTATTGTTAAAAAATATATAAAATGATGCTTTGCTTAGATTCAATACTTGGCATACATTGAATATAATTTAATCTTTTACTGGCTCTTATGTCAAATTTGTAACAAAAAAATGAGACATATTCTTAACAAAGAATTGATTTTTTTCTTTATCTAATTGTATTCACAGAAAGGAAAATTATTTTTTACTATGGTATTTTTATTTGTATCTATTGCATGGATGTTCTGTAATACAAGACACATTCTATATAGAGAGTCAAAACACAATTCAATTAGATCGTGGATTACACGAGTTTGTGTTCTTTAAACTACTCTTACACATTCATCAAATATTTAATGTTGGAAAATTGTTTAATTTGTCATACAATTAAATTAGAAAGGATCCCATCCAGCAGAATAAAAATATTTAGACCTTCTTGATGTCGAAATAAAAACTGTAAAATTCATCATGCAGATAAACAGTAGCATTCATCAGAAATATTTTATACGTATCTAGAATCACGGAACACAGAAACAAAAGCTGTAACATATTCATCAAAAACATTATATATATATATCTAGAACTTCACAATGCAGCCATAAATGGAAAGTTCATCCAGGGCTGTAATAACCATGGCCACAAGCGGTGAGGGGTCCCTACTAACGATCCGGATGTCAGTTTAACTCCCTCTTTTTTTCGATAAATCTTGATATTTTATCTGTTATTTGTTCTATTCTTTCTTAATACAGATATATCAATTTGACCGACCTCGTAACCACCATAAAAAATACCAAATAAATGAAAATTACCAGTTTTTCTTTCCAGAATTACTTCAAATTGTAGCAGGAAACATTTATTTACACTAAACAGTTTAAAAATTATTAATCTTATACAACTGTTTATAATTAAATTGTATTGTCTTTTGGACCGTGATTTTTAAAATTCCCGCCATAAGAAGTGTCAAAATACGCGGCAACATGAAGCAAATGTTACACTAACCAAGTTACATTAAGCTCGTGCTACACTTGAGCTGTTAGTCCCAGCGAGTGTACCTTGTAGAAAAATATTAGGTCGTCAAAAAATTAATGTCGCATTTTGGAACACTTTCATTAACCACCCCACAAAAAACGTACATCACGTATGATAGTTAAACAAACCGCCTAAACATCACGCTAGTGTAGCCTATAAAATGTGTAAAGTTTAGTATACTTTAATCCCTTATAGTGATGGCACATGACTAGACACACATTCGACATGTAATGCTGCTTGAATACAAGAAGGGATACAACGCCTCCGTAGCCACAAAGAAGTTTATGGAAATGTTTTGAACGTTCGTGTCAACGATGGTTTAGCAAATTTCGTTCAGGTAACTTTAGTCTTAGAAACAGTGTTGGCAGGGGCCAACATGTTGGAATTGATATTGATGCTCTGAAGACGCTTGTTGGGTCTAATTCAATGAAAAAACCGAACAACTTATATATAAAACAAAACATTTATTAAATCGATTTTTATCGATTATGCTTTTCCATCTTACAATAAGGTTGTTAATCCCTGATTAAAGAAATCACTTGGCTTTGAAGCAAAAAAACATGTCGATGTCCTCATTAACACCTTCCACATTTGCATACGTTTTCCCATTAAGATTAAGAACTTCCCAACCCAACTCTATAATCTTGTATTGCGTCAAACGTGCCATATGTGGACGTGCATCATCGTGAAGAAGAACACCTTTCCGATTGACGAGTGAAGGGCGTTTCTGATGAACAGCTTGATTTAAACGTTCTAGTTGCTGACTATAGAAGACTGCATTGAGAATTCGCTGTGGATTGAGGAGTTCGAAATGAATTACTCCTTTGATATCCCATCAAATGCAAATCATCACTCTCTGCTGATGGAGTCCAGGTTTTGAGGTCGAAAGTGGTTTTTGTCTAGGACTGAGCCATTGTTTTTGGCGTTTAATATTCACATAGAGAATACATTTTTCATCACAATTCTGTCCAAAAATGGTTCACGCATATTACGCGCCAGAAGAAACGAAGCAACGTTCATACTTTGTAAACGATGGTCATCAGATCATTCATGAGACTCCCAAACACCTTCTTTAAGGAGTTTTCTCATATTCCTTAATTGTTTTTTTAGAGACATGCAATTTCAGGGCCATTTCACGAGTGTGTTGCCTTGGGTTAGACTCAACAAGCGTCTTCAGAGCATCAATATCAATTCCAACATGTCGGCCTTTGCCATCACAGTTTTTAAGGCTAATGTCACCTGAACGAAATTTGCTGAACCATCATTGACACTTAAGAACGTTCAAAACATTTCTATAAACCTCTTTGATATTCTTTGTGGCTACAGGGGCATTTTTTTCCCCCTTTTTCTATTCAAACAGCATTACATGTCCAATGTGCGTCTCGTCGTGTGCCATCACTATAAGGGATTAAAGTATACTAAACTTTACACATTATATAGGCTACACTAACTTGACGTTTAGGCGGTTCGTTTAACTATCATACGTGATGTACGTTTTTGTGGGGGTGATTAATGAAAGTGTTCCAAAACGCGACATTAATTTCTTGACGACCTAATACATACTTCGAACTTTAACATACAAAAACACAAGGGTGGCAGTGGACACGACCCTGAAACTACTACTCTAGTCTATCACTTCAAAATTAGGATGGCCAACACATATAGTCCTTGAATAGCCTTGTGTATATATCCGAAAAACGAACAAGTCTTCTGGTGGTAGTTTGTTATTCTCTTAAGTTTCAAAGACAAATATAAAATTTGCTGTTTTTCAGCTAAAGAATGTCATATTTTTATTAATTTTCAGGCTAAAAGGGTTAAGAATTTTATTCTGGGGTTTATATTATAACAACTTAAAAGTTTTAGGTAATTTTGGAGAAATGTCACTTTCTAATTTTACGTTAAATATCGTAATATTGTGATGACAGCGAAAGATGTTAAGGTAGTGCTAAAATGCAGATTCCTCATTTCTCTCTCATCCATTGCCTTTTCACTGACTATAATGTCAATGAAAACTGTAAATTATCAAAATTTTAGGTTTAACTTTCAAGGTTCATAATTTTACTGTGAATTTCATTTGGTTTTGAAACTATTCAATTTAAAAATGTAACTGAAATGCTGTTGTCACTTATGCTAATTCTTAAGGACAACTTAAAAATTCATGTCTTTCATTTGTAAAAAGTTTATGAAAAGTGTCAGAAATTGAAGATAAGTGGATATGTAACTTAATCGATTACACTAAAATTTAACTAGTCAGGATTATTTAGTTGCAAGCATTGAAGCACAGGTGAAATAAATCAATTTTCCCAAAAATTATTTTCAGCATAAAACAACTGTGTATCATATGAATAAGTGAAAAATACAACTTTTTCCAAAACTGTACTAATTATCAACTTAATCTAACAGTTAAAATTGTGCTGAATACATTAAAGTGTAAAACATTATCACCTTTATAAAGTTAATAAGAAACACAATAAAAATTAAGTTTGATATTAGGTAAAAATGTACACAAAATCTTCTTTCTTGAATGTATTTTTACAATTTGCATAAAAATACTACATATATTTAGCATAATATTTTGATTGTTCTAATAACTTCTGTAATACTGTATGATATTTAAAATTAACAAAGCAGTAGACACATGTGTGAGCTCAAATTTACTAACAGTAACACTGAAACAAATTTATTACCTTTTACAACTTCACCCAATATATTTCATAAAATAAACCATAATCTACTACTCATAAGATTTAGTTTTACTAGCTGAGTTACAGTATGATGGTCCATATTTATTGAAAAGGATTCAGAGGAGGCTACTAGAATATTTATCTTACAAGGATAGGCTGGTTAAGATCTAACTTATTTTCTCTTCAGAAAAGAAGGGTAAAAGATTATCTAACTGAAATTTACAAGATTATACAGGGAATCAGCAGGACTAAAGGCTTCTGATTTATTTGTGCTATGTTCTGAAAATAATAAAACAAGAGGACACAAGTTTAAGATCTGTAAAAATAAAGTTTTATTTTTTTAACAGGGTGATTAACTTATGGAATTAGTTGCTATTGGTAGTAGAAGCCAGAACATTATAAGAGTTTAAAAACATAATTGACGATTCTCTAAAAATAATAGTGTGAGTTCAAATTTTTTACTTTCCTCACATGTTGATTACAAGGACAGCCTTCAAGGACCAAACTGTCCCTTGTTGTCCTTATGTTAAGATTCCATATCACCTACTGCTAAATATTCATCCAAGTTCTTCCTCAGCTTTATACAAAATTCTAGAAAGTTGTTTAGTTATACCAGTAACATAAAGACAAAATAAAAGGCTATAAAAAAAAGAAGGAAAAAAGTTTATTTTTAAAATAAAAGACTAAATTGGCCAAGTTTGAAATGGATACAAAATTTTGCAATTGATAAAAATCAAACAGAATTAAATATTTCAACTATCAAATAAAATTAGCTTATTGATTGTGCACATATAAAAATATTTCAGGTTAGAGAGTTTCTAAGACAAATAGGTTCTTTGGTTTGGCCAGGATTATAGCACTGCATTTAAAGTGGCTTCTAGACAAAATCTGAAAGATGGCAACAAGTTTACTGAAGGATAGAGGACCAAGAAATATTTACTTAAGGATTTCTTTTAACTTCAGGTTGCTTAAAGCCCCATATACTTACAAAACAAAGTGTATAAATTAAGATGGGCTTGAGAATTTCATCCATACAGCAATAATACAGCTTCTACTTCACAAGGACAGAACTTATTTTAATGCAGAATATCACTGAAAGATGAAAGGATGTGAATGTGTTCTTATAATCTTATACATTGTACTCTCATTCTATATTCCTCATCTACATCAAGTTTATTTTCTAGATATAAAATCCTTTATAATTTTCATATTGTATCCCTCAAAAACTAAGTGTAATAAATTCATTTTCTCAAATTAAAAGTTTAATAAAACAATGATTGAAAAAATTATATGCACTTTTAAATATTCACATGGGTTAGATACTCAAAATGACAAATATATGTATGTATATATTTAACAATCCAATATTACAATGAGGGTAGTCTACAAAAAGATAAAAAAACTTTCAAAACATTTGTTTATATCTTTAAAAGAACAAAGGCAACAGTCAAGCGTACCAATACCATAACTAAACAAACTTTCAAGAGATATTTACAGATCATCTTTAACCCTTTCACTGCAGCTGGGACGTATATTTCCCAGTACACCCACCCCCTCACACTGCAACTGTGACAACTGTTTCCCATCGTCATTCAAAATTACTGTGCATGAGGTATGGGAATAAAATAAGTTGGAAAGTGTTTATTGTCAGCCCACCAAATGTTGATATATGGATCCCCTCAATGTTTTCCATTCAGTAACCAACAAGATGCCTAAGTGGAATGTACGACAACTGCATGCCAACCATATCCACATCACTATAGAGGTGAGTAGTAACCTAGTTACTATGTTAATATGCTTGATGCGCTTGACTCATATAGCTTAGAAGATAGTGAAAATGAGTTAAGTGGTGTTCAAATGCGTGATGATGAAGAGGCAATGAGACAAGAGGATACTAGCTCTCTATCTGATGATGATAGTCAAGATGATGAACCTGGACCCAGCAGAGGAAGGCATAAACAGCATTAACAATGGGAAACATTTGTCACAGTTTGAGGGAGTGGGAACACTTGGAAATATACATCCCAGCCACAGTGAATGGGTTAAGACATCTAAAATTCTGTTAAAGAAGCTTCTAGAGCTTTCTCCATGGCTTCAGCATCGTCCAAATTGTAGTCCTATAAAGTAACAAAAAACTTCTTCAGTAACTAAACACCACATGTTAATATTGTTACATGTTACAACTTTTTTGTTTTATAACGTAATTTACATATTACAGTAATATCTTATAACTAGTTGTTAAAAAAATAAATACCTCAACAAATATTTGTACTGTTGTTTCCAGATAAAGCTGTTTTCCTCAACAGATTTGGTAATGTTTACTAATAACAAAGTTTGGCGAGAAACTGTTATGCAGAGAAGTCTGTACTCTTTTGATTTCCACTGATATATGGAAAATTTGTCAAAACCAGTTCATGGTCAGAACATATTTTGACTTAACCTTTAATCAATTAGTTATAATGAACTGAAACAAACATCTAATGGTGAATAAAATTATATTGGCATTATATCATTAGTTTATTTTACACATATCATAGATGTGGAAATAATTAGTTTTTTATTAAAATTTATATATGGATATGTGAGTAACTATATGCATGTAAATTACTTTTGGAAAATTTCCTGTCTCATTCATTATCCAACTGTTCATGATAGCTCAATCATTAAAATAAAAGAAATTCTCATTAATTATCCAACTGTTCATGATAGCTCAAAGATTAAAATCAAGTGAAATCCAAAACTATGGCAATAATACAATTACTGAGAGATCTATATCATACATTCTGATATACAGCATACAGAACTTCAGTATTATAAGCAACTTAAAATAAACTTCACACTTTCTTCTATACTGAACTTAAATAAGGGAAATATATGAAAAAAGATCATTTTTGCACATTCAAGGTATTAGTGATGGTAACTAAAAAAAACTGTAATGATCAAAATGTAAAATCATGCTTAAAAAGATCTTTCAGTCTAAATAAGACAAACATTTTTCGTCTGTGCTTAATGTGATATATAGAGTGAGAAAGAAGCTAATTCTACTCACTATCTTTTAATTCATTTTAATATAAAGCTTAACATTTTAAAGCAATTCTCAATAATTTCTCATTATAGAAGATATACATTTTTATTAAAAGCTATTGGACTATAGATGTCTATTGGGTTTAGTACTGTATACTAGCGACTGTACATTGCACAGTCTGAGAGCTAAAATATTTTTACTTTCCAAATTTAAACAAATCATGAACTATCAGTTTAATATAACTTCTGATGTCTTCTTGTGACTAACTAAAAGTAAATTGTCCAAAACTCATTTAAATACTTGTATCATGTTTATGAAATATTTTGAAAAGTTTTGATCGACTATACAAACAATTATATGTTCTTTGGAATGTACATTTTCAGTGTAGGAAAATGCTAACTTCCAATACGATATCTTACCTCCTCTCACAAAATAGCTAGAATCCCACAATGAACTGGTGGAGGGCAGATAAAAAAAAGATCCCCCCTTTAGAATGTACCCAAATAAAGACCAGGAGGTATGGAGCAAAAAGAGAAAACATCACACCTCAGCGGGAGACTGAACCACATATGTTCCAGGTATACTCTTCACTCTATTATGACTGTGTCACAAACAGAAAAACAGGAAGGAATCCCAGAATATGTATGACCAGTTAATGAGACCCTGAGTGTCAAGTGGCTGGGGCAGAACAGATCATATTGGTAGGTTGACCTCATCCAATACCAGGTGGTATCTGGAATGGTACATCAGATTCACAGTAGGTAGAGGATCACTTACCTTTTCATCTCGAAATGGGAATTAGTAGTGTAGTTAAGCTCCCGTACCAAAATCCATCTCCACCTGCATGCATATCCAAAACAACCAACATCATATCCACTGGGAACCGACATCTAATGGATGGTGGAAAGCCCCAGCGGGATGACATTTCCAGTCCAAAACCTGGTGGCAATGGGTATGGTACTTTCAATTTATGGTAGAAAGAGGAGGATACTCGGTCGTGCACAAGCAGAAAAATGTGCTACGTCCAGCTACAGCCAACACCAGATCCTCCAGGAACCGACATTCAGCAAATGGTAGGATGAGAGACCGCAAACATAGGGGTGCATCTCCAGTCCAAAACCTGGCAGCAGTGGGCATTGTCACTCAGTATGCAGTAAGAAGGTCTTAGTTCTGCTGCCCACAGACAACAACAAATTCCCCCTGCAGTGGAAAAGACCTTTTAAAGTATAGGAAGTTCTCAACAGAATGGATTATAAAGTGAATATGAATGATCTATTATGCCAATCTGTTGAACAGGTACTTCAAGAGGGAAGAAGACCAAACAGGTACAGCTATTGAGGCAAAGATGGATGCTGCAGGCATGGCTTTCATAGATGTCGAACCAGAAGGCAGTGACTTTGTCATAGAAACTGAAGACCTACCAGACCTAAGACCACTGGTTGGAGAGGAGACATACATACAAATATGTCAATATCAGTGAAGAACTGACTGGCAAGCAGAAGAAAGAACTACGAGACCTACTATGCAAGTATGCGGATGTCTTCACGGATAGACCATGTAAGACATACCTTGTGCAACACAGTATTAAGACCGTGATCAGGGATCCAGTCAAAGTGAAGCCCAATCAGATGCTCATGTTATGAGAGACCTGATTTAGGAGGAAGTTGAGGCATTGTTAGAAACTGAAAACATTGAGCCTTCAAATTCAGCCTATTTTTCACCATGGTAACCATGAAGAAGGGTGATAGCTCAAACTGCTTTTGCATAGACTTCCGGAAGCTGAACCTTGTGACGAAGTTAGACTCCGAACCTATGGGCTACCAAGAGGCTATCATGGCAAAACTAAGAGGGCCAGCTCCTTTTCAAAGATCAACCTCAGTAAAGGTTATTGGAAGATCCTGATGGAGACAGGTTCTAAAGAGAAGGAAGCATTTGTGACACCAAACGGATGTTACCAATTTAAGACAATGCCATTTGGGTTAGTCAGCTCAGCAGCAACATTCAACCACATGATGAGAAGGATGTTATACAACACCACCAACATTGAGCACTACATGGATGAAATTCTGACACACACACAGCCAGATGGGAAGACTACCTAAAGAAACTTAGAGAGCTCTTCAGATGAGTGTCGGAGTTGGTGCATCTTTTCCTTTTCCTTGGTCATCCGTCGATCACCTACTTTGTGTTCAAAGAACTCCAGCACAGATTGACCAATGTAGTGACTAAGCAGCAAGTCAGATCCTTCCTGGGGTTAGTGGGATACTACAGGAAGTTCATCTCAAACTATGCAGAAATTGTTGCATCATTGACTAATCTGACCAAGAAAGGCCTACCCAACAAGGTGAAGTGGGAACAACCACAGCGGATCAAATTCCAGAAGTTAAAGAACATGTTGGGTAGTTCTCCAATACTTAGAATGCCAGATTTCAACAAACCATTTATCATTCAGGCCAATGCTTCAAACATTGGAACTGGAGCAGTACTCCTACAAGAACAAGAAGACAGACTGTTTCTGGTAATGTACGTATGTAAAAAGCTATTGAGTAGTGAAAAGAACTATTCTGTGATTGAATGAGTGTTTGGCCATCATATTTGCCATCTGGAAGTTCCAGAACTAACTCTATGGGAAGGAGTTCATCATCCAGATAGACCATCAACCACTTGCATACATCCAGAGGTGCAAACTTTACAGTGCAAGAATCATGAGGGAACTGCAAATTTTGGTGCAGACTGTATGAGTACACTTTGTATATGAACTGATAACAGTCTTTATATACTGTAAATATTTTTCTTGAAGAAGGGCTTAATGTTAGATATACAAGTCTATTTAGTGTAAGAGTTATTATTTAGTTCATTTAGTGATCAAGTATTATATGATTATTTAGTTTTCATAACAAGAATGTTAAAAGTAACTATTTTAAAGGCAATGGTTATGACAAATTTTATTACGTTACTCGGTAAGAGTCATACGTTGTGTGTGTAGTTCAACTGCTGTAATTTGATGTCACATTACTTGAACCTTCTGTATTTTTCTCATTGCCTTAACCCTGTCGCCCCAGGTACCCTTTATTGTGCATGACACAAGGTTTTAGTGTTTTACATCCAAACTTTTATTAAACTACTTTTTGTTTATGTTATATCAATTTGAATAGCATAAAATCTTAGCTAATAATCCATATTTTAATAGTGCACAAGTTTTAAGTTCTTAATTCTACAAAGGAAATATATAAAAAAATCCTGAATTTCCACTAGTGTGATCCACGTGAAACAATTTGTCTTAGCATGTCATCATCCCTATTTTATCCATCACCCCTCGAAAATGTAAAATACTCCCTATAAAATTGTTATTGCTCAAACAAACTACACTTTTTATAGCCTTCAATTTTGTTTGGTTACAGAGCTATTGAATAGAAAATCAGACCCCTCTTGCCA